>NC_092212.1:25285272-25517470 GCF_043381705.1 Parasteatoda tepidariorum
TCTGCATTAATATTTTACGCCAGACTTGCATATATCTTTATTTGCTATTAGTTTTGTCTTCATTAACAAAACTTATCATATAATAAGGTTTTTATATACTATTAGATCAAAGTAGTTTTTATTAAAATAATTTAAAAACACAAAAATTTTACATTAAGTTTTCAAGAAATGAGATATTGCTATAAATTATATAATAACAAAATAAGTAATTTTTTTTGTTGCTAAATGTGTCCAAGAATCTGCATTGTATCACTTTTAAATTGTAGTAATTTAAATGATTAATTGTAAATAATTTAAAGCATAAGTTTGTAAACAATCGAACCCAGATTATCCAAATTTGTTACATTCTAATCTGTTAACCGATGTCGATTTCGAAGTGTTATTTTTCTTTCTCAATTTGATTGACACGCTGTCTTAATTCAAATAAAAATGAGGTCTGAACAACTAACACTATTCTTTGTTCCATATAAATATGCAGAATTGTATCTTTTTATGTGCTAAACAAATTAATGTTTTGTTGGTGAAGGCTCCTGTGTGAAACTCTCGAGTACCGAGAAAAAATGTTTTTTTTTCTTCTTTCAACTCGTAAGGATTTTTGAAACCCGTAATTTTCTAACTTATAATTTTTATATCTAATTATTACAACTGTTATAAAAATTGTAAGTAAAATGTCAGTGGAAAAAAGAAATAGCAAAATTAAAAAAAAAAGAAACAGCAAAATTAAAAAGAAATTATTCTAATGAAAATACATTGAACAAATTAAGAAAAGAATATAAATTTATTAACAAAGATTTAAGCTGTTTTTTCCTTTGAACTTTTCAATTTTAGATAAAATAACTAAATTTAACAGTTAAGAAACACGTTTTTCGGAAAATCATTCTCAACCTTTGTAACAGTATTTTTTTTTTCAGCTCGTAAGGAGTTTTGAAATCTGTAATTTTTTAACCTGTATAATTTATATATCTAATTGTTACAACTGTTATAAAAATTGTAAGTAAAATGTCAGTGGAAAAAAGAAATAGCGAAATTAAAAAAAATTATTCTAATGAAAATGCATTGAACAAATTAAGAGAAGAATATACATTTATTAAAAACAATTTAAGCTGTTTTTTCCTTTGAACTTTTCAATTTTAAACAAAATAAAATTGAACAATTAAGAAACACGTTTTTTGGAAAATCATTCTCAACCTTTGTAACAGTTCTCTGTAACAGTATTTTTTTTTCAACTCGTAAGGATTTTTGAAACCTGTAATTTTCTAACCTGTATAATTATCATATCTAATTGTTACAACTGTTGTAACAATTGTAAGTAAAATTGCAGTGGAAAAAAGAAATAGCAAAATTAAAAAATATATATATATTCATTTATTTAATATACATTTATTAAAAACAATTTAACCTGTTTTTTCCTTCGAACTTTTCACTTTCAATCAAAATAACTAAATTTAACAATTAAGATACATGTTTTTCGGAAAATCATTCTCAACCTTTGTAACAGTTCTTTTTCTATGAGTATGATTCGTTGAATTTCATTTCAAAACATAACTAAGCTTTTTTTATTTATTCTCAGCTAATGCATACACCAAAAACATTCAGAGCTAGATTAGATACTGCTCCAGGCCCGCAAACTCGACTGTCTGACATAAAATATAATATTAAGACTGTTATTGATGAAAAAATTTGTTTTCATAATTTTTGCTTAACATGTTCACAATTGCTATTATTGCATATTTATATTGTTGGGATTTCACCAATAGGAAGGTCGATTATTTTGGGCTTCCTAATTATGAAGAGATGATATAGAGCCTTGCTAATTAAGGAAAGCTTGATTGCTGATTAAAACAGATTTAAAAATTATGTTTTCTCTATAATCTGAACATCCTGTTATCCGAATACAGGTCTAGTCCAAAATACTTCATATAATTAAATTTATATCGTATTAGTTTTAAGTGATGAAAATTTTATTCTTCTAGGTTCGCCGCAAAATTCATATTATATGCACTGGATTATAAAAAGAAAATAGACAGGTAATACTTTTCATTTTCGTTTTGTAACACAGTTATTTTTCAAAAGTTTAATACGGTTATTAAAAAATAGCTTGCTGTTTTTTTCGGCATGGCCTATATCGTCACTCAATGGTATTATTTGATTGCAGTAAATCCTTATCAAAAGATGTCATCAAAGTTAGAGGAGGTGGCAAGGAAATTCCCTTGTGTATGAAGACTTATGCAAATTTCTTCTCGAGCTACAGGAGACCAGGAGAAAACAAAGATGAACTTTACATGTCAGAGCATCAAGGACCTGATGACCCGTGGCACATAATCGTTGCTTGTAAAAATCAGGTAAAGCATTTAATGAATTATATGAGCGAAAAAAATCTATGAGGTGTTTTTAAAGTCATGGGACACGAGTTGGAGATTCTATTACTTAATTAGAGAACGTACAGCCTATATTGGAACTAATTTTTTTTTACAAATTAAGAGAGAGCCTCTTAATAAATTATCTATTTTCTACAATACCATTCCCTCCAACTACTATGGAATTTTTGTAGTTTCATTAAGAATCTTAACTTTTTTAGTGATAGTTAAGTGAAAGGTTTTAATACATTGTTGATCGGGAACATTATAGTTCTTCGTGGAAGGTTTTGTTTCGTATGAATCCACTTACTTTATTTATATTTTTATAACTTTATTTTGGTCACGTCGAATTCATCTTATTCTTTTGCTTGTTGAGCTGAGTACCTAGGCCGCGCAGCGTCCCCTGTCCCTTCCATCATGTTTGTTAAAATAGTTATGATAGGAATTTATGAGGTCAGCAGTTTGTGTGGAGGCTGTTAGCACGTCGAATTCATGCGTGGCATCTCTATTACATTTATTTTTAAATTTTATTAATACCGTGGTAAGTCATTGATATTTCAGTTAATTTGCTTATAGTTAATGGTGCACATGTGACAAATCCCTACAATTGAAAAGTAAACAAGAACTAGGAGACCTAGTCCCTTTTCCCACATTGGATACTTAAGTATTTTTGTCTATCTTAGCATGCACGCTAGTACTCTTTTTTAAACAGAAGTTCTAAAAACTTACAACTTATAAAATCTGTGAAACCTCTGATAAGAACCCTTTTCTTTCAATTTAAAAGCATTAAAATTTTAGTTATGCACATTTCAATGCTACTTTGTAATCAAATTTGGAAGGAAAAAAAAACAATTAATGGAATTTTAAAACAAAACAAACAAACAAATCAGAAAATAAAAACAGGAGATGGAAAATATAGAAACTAAGTAGGAAAAAATGGAGTAGTGTTTATGCTGACCCTTTAGACGGGATGTAATTACATTTGAAATAAAACTATTCTCTGACTTCAGATTTACACTTAAAGTCGAACCTCGCTATAATAAACTTGGGATACAGTGAATACTTGGTTCCAGTGATATTTTTTAGTGATCAATTCTGAACTTCTATCTAACTTACGATATTCTGTACGCTTATAATGAACAGTTGAAAAATTGGTAGTTCATTTATTGAATACCAATTTCAATTTCGCATTTTTTTATTTTTCTCTATTTCCCTACCTTCATTTCACTTGCAAGTGACAACATTTCTTTAAATTGCGTCAAATCTTACATGCTCTTTGATTTTAAGTTAAAACTAACGCGAACAAGTTGTTAAGTAGAACATCTCTCTTATTCCCCCCCCCCAACGATGAAGAACATGGAATTTTGGTTATTTTTAAAGTGCAAGTGAAATTGGCATTATGTAATCTGAATTTTCTCCCTACAAAAAATAAGGAATGGAAAACACTGAATTTTTTATAAATTTCTGATACAAAAATTGGTGAATTCTAGCTTAAAATTGAACTGTAGTCAATCGAAATCTCTTATTTCTTCTGTACCAATAAATTAATCCAATCATTATTTTTCTTTATAATATTTAATTTATTATCTGTTTAATCAGTTAATAATCGATATCACAATTTCTAATAATGCTATTGTCACATGCAAAAAATTATTTCTTCTAAAGTATTTTGATACAATGTACCATAGAGGACTTATTTCTGGGTCCGCAGAAAGTTCATTGTGACAGGATTTTACTGCCTTTATATTAATAATATATTATAACAGAGAAAGAACTATCTTGTTTTTGCACAATGATTTCAATAAACAGAACATTTGTGAGATCACATTTTTCCGCAAAAAGGAACCTTTCTTTTAAAAGGACGATAAGTATAAAATGGGCTGTAGTGCTTGAGTAAAAAAAAGTAGGTTGACAATTATTTATTTTATTTTCAATGAGCAACGTTATTTTCGGCCCCTCTTTGTTGATAAAGCGCAACTCTTCCCTTCAAAAATTACACAGATGTCAATATCATCTGCTTTCAGAGGAAATTTTTTCAGTGGCATGAAAATAATATTTAATTCTTGGTTCAATATATTTAAAGAAAACTGATTTTGACCATTTGACCACTATTACATTCTAACAAAGCTCATAAGAAGAAACACATACTTTATTAAAAAGTGGCAAAATGCTGAAAATTTTACTGTTTATACTATACTACTTTATAATATATATATATNATGCATATATAAATATATATATATATGTGTGTGTGTGTGTGTATATATATATATATATATATAAAAATACATATCAGTTAGCATACCTGTATACTGACGTGCAATAGAATAATTAACGAAAGAGAAAAAAA
This sequence comes from Parasteatoda tepidariorum, assembly GCF_043381705.1. Taxonomy (NCBI): domain Eukaryota; kingdom Metazoa; phylum Arthropoda; class Arachnida; order Araneae; family Theridiidae; genus Parasteatoda; species Parasteatoda tepidariorum. The sequence goes on from NC_092212.1 coordinate 25,289,980, forward strand.
ACTCAATAATGAGAATTTTATTTATTTGGCATTTTTCGTACGATTACCATATTAAAATAATTTCTTTTTATTCATTTCCCGAAATTTTTTGATGTTGTTAGCAATTGCAATGGAAGTAAAATAGTTGTGAAGAAATCGATCGTAAAGCGCTTTTATAAATATTTTTCTGTCGCACGACAGTACAAAGTAGCATTAAAACTAAACCAAATCTCCAAATTACTATGTTATTTACATAAAATAATAAGTATAATTGAAACCAACATAAAGGAAAGTGTGAATCTGAAGAAGACGGCAAAAATTTGATGGTGATAGAGCGATATCTACAGGAGTAATGTTTGTTTTAGAACATTTGATCGGAACACAAGCTGTGAGAAGTTGAAAGGTAAATTTCCACTTTCACATTTAAAAGATTAATACAAGAATGGGAAAAGATGCTCCAGAAAACGTTTTACTCTCAAGAATACAACTGATGTGCAAAGAATTGCACAAAAAGATGATCAAGGAAATCGCTCAAATGATCTTGCCTCAGCTGCAATGAATACCCGCAGGTAGGAAGTGACTCACGTTTGTTGTTGTTGCTTATCCTTTCAATCTGACATCTTATCCTCTTAATCTGACATATGTCAGACAAGTTCCAGAAAGTCACTAACAACAAAAAAATCTGCAACAAAAAGGGGATCTATGGTAAGATCCACCTTAGAATGTCCAAGGCATGGTAGAGTATGTTCCGGCGAAGCTGGTTGAACACAGCATTTTTTTGCAAGTAGGGAAGATCTTTCTGCCTCCCTCAAAAGATGGACACTTACAAATCTGACCAAAGCAGTCTGGGTTCCTCAGTCACATTTAATGTCCAGCAGGGTACCAGGGGATGTCCTATGATACCCGTGATGTGCAGGCGGTATGCGCCCTAAGCTAGGCACATTTTTGAAAACAGTAATCAAATGTTTTGAGGATCTTTTTCGGCAATTTTTAGTGCAATTTTCCGGTACCAATTGCATCTTTTTCGTTTGTGCAATTTCTTTGTACATCTATCATATTCCTGAGAATAAAAGTTTTCGAACGAAAAGGAATTTTATCGGTTTTGTGAGAATATAAACAATAGAGTTTTATATAATATAGATGTTAGACATGGCTTAAGTATTAGTTTAACAAAAAAAATCTACTTATATTAAATACAAAACAAAATTTAATAATAAGCATTGTTCGTGCGGTTATCATAGTATAATGTTTCTTTTTAGAATCAAATCAATATGGCTAAAAATTAAGAACAAAATGTCACGTCCAACTCCAACAGATAACAAGATTTTAAGCAAAATTTCATTTTCATTTTTAAAATTTTGTAAACTTTTATTTTGTTTCTGAATACAAATATATTCAGATGACAAACGACATCGTGTGATAAAAAAATAGTATTTTAAAGTCCTTGTTTGTGCTTGATTCAAGCAAAAGAAAGAATAGAAAGTATATCTTCAAAATAAAAGCACGAATCTCTACCAGAATAGGAGGATTTTAGTCACACATAAAGAAAGAAAGAGTCAATCGGTATTCTGAAAGAAGTTTAGATGCGTGAATTGGCAACATTGGAAGAAAAACTCGAGCTTCTTAAGAGATTACAATAGCTGGAAGTGTGCACCGTTAGGTTTAGAGTTCCTGCTCACGTGACACGCGGGATTTGAGATAGAGTGGAAAAAGTACTTTTGACTTTACTTAACAAGATCGTAAAAGATGTCACTTCTGTAGAAACATCGCATTAGCTTATGGCCTCTCTTCAATCGAGGTAACTATTCTTTATAGATGTGATGCTTTACGCAGAAGCGAATAGTTAATAATTGATTACATTGGCCTTTTCCAAATGTTTGTTTCGAAAACTCAAGTAGTGATGTAAAGAGTATGAAAAAAGTAATAGGGTGTTTACACTTAGACAGAATCGATACTTGACAGTTCTCAAAACTCAGAAGCGTAACACAGAACTAAACCTTATGCACAGACAACATCTAAGTTTAAATTTGATCTATAACAAATATTTAAAGTAAATTTATAACTTAGTCTAATGACAGAAATTAACATAAATTATTGGAAAATTTTTCTATAAATACCTCAAAAGAATATATTCACATATCATATATCATGCCGATTTAGGACATTCATGATGTTAACAGAGCCAAACAAGTTAACTGAGCTGAATCTTCTTAGATAGAGACGAAATGTTTATAAATAAAAGTAATGGTCTAAAGTTAAAACAAGACGAATATTTAATAATATCCTTAACCTTGTCCTTGGTAGGAAAAGATAAATTATGTTACTGCATGAGTGATTTTAAGAAAAGGTAATTTGATTTTTTGATGGTATACCCAAAAAATAATGTAAGAGGCAGCTCTACATTTTTTTTTCTCCACAAAATTAGTATTAGTAATTATTACTTTAACACGTTCACGCCGGGAAAAGTGAAAATACTGGTACGGGAAAAGAGAAAATACTGGAAGAAGAACTATTTCAATATTAGATAATATTCGGGAGGAGTTAATCTATTCTCAACAATAACAATTCACTGTAAGAAAATTTATCACGTCGAAGAAGCAATTCAATACAAAAATTGCATCCGTTAAAAACAATTGGTAGTTATAGATTTTTATTATTCCCGGAAAAAAACTGAAAAATGAAATTTATTTGTTACCAGTTTTTACTCCGATGCGCCGCCAAGATGAGAAAATCTAGCTTGACCCACCGGTGGGTCACCCCGGCGTGAACGTGTTAAACATATTAATCCAATCTTAAGGAATTTTTCGAGTATTTCAGCCCTTTCTTAGATTTTATATAAAATATTTCCATTACAAAATGCAATTTTCTTTTATTTTAAATGTAGGATTGTCCAAAAATGTAATGTACAAAACGCCGATAGCATTTTCCATAGATTAATTTTTTAAGATAATGTGTTGTCCGATGTTGTCCTAAATTTTGATGGAAAAAAAAACAATTTTGCTTTATTTAAATAGAAAGGAAAAAAAATACAAAATCGAAATAAAAATACAAAATAAAAATGAAGTAAAATAACATAAATAATAAAAATAAACTTACCAAAATTTTGAATTTTAACTTTATAAACAGTAAAGAAATTGTAGTACTGATTTATGTTTACCAAAATGATATGAAGTTTAAAAATTTATACTGAGCGTTACGCTTACTGCTTTGGTTCTTAAATATATTTTTGAAAAGAATATATATATTTATCCGTTTTCCCTTATGCAATTCCAAAATGTCAAATATTATTCGATAAAATATTCTCAGAAGAGTTTTAAATTGAGTAGTATATAATAGAATAGGAGAAAAAAAATATTTAGCTGCCTGATAAGGAAAGACAGGAAAACACAAGAGAAATTTCTTATTTTAGATAAGTAAATGCATTTTGGTAAAATAATTTTTTTACATACATTATTATGTTTCAAGTGAGAAAACAAGATAAATAAATACTCCTTAAATATTTACTCAATGTAAATATATACTGTCCCCAATAGATTCAGAAACTCTTTGTTTCGAGAGCATTTAACACTGATCTATGATTTTACTCTATAGAAAAGTCGTTAACAATTAGACAGTTTTTCCAGTTGTTGGAAATTAATTTCCTTCCCGTAAATGAGCAGAAAAAGTTTAGCAGCGCCATCTATCTTGCAATTCCTTAGGTGGCAAAGTGAAACGATATTCATTATGCAAAAGCATCTCTACCTCATTACCAAGTCTTTGAAGGCAATGCATGCCTTTATAGAATCTACATTTGCGTTCAGGCAGCGAGGGTCCCTTATGGATTTGCGAGGACGCGCTACTATCGCTAGAGATGGATATAGTTGCGAACAATTATTCAGATGGTTTTGCATGATGATATGGTTGGCACGTAGAACGAATATTGAGGCTCTGATTTGCAGAAGGGCTTTTCTACTTAGAACGAACTGATCGAAACTACTTGAAATGGAAATGAAATGCGTTTTGTTCGTTTATTCTATTGCTGAATGAGACAGAATGATAATAAGAAAGAATTTTATGAGAAGACATGTTTACAAACAATATTAATTATGCTTCACACGTATTTCAGCTTTTAAAAGAATGAGCTTTAAATATAAAATCAATAAAAATCGGGAAAGATTTTTTTTAAATTTTTTATTTTTATTGTTGAATGGTTAATATTATAATTGACGAGATGAATTGATGAACAAGAAAAATACATTTTTAGAACACATTTTATTTTACTTTATATGAGATAATTTTACAACAATATTGGGAAAATCGAATATGCGAGTAGGTGGATGCAACTTATAACGAAGAATATATTCTGTTTATATTTCTATTGTTGATATTCTATTTAATGTTTCCTTGTTCTAATTGTTTTTGTATTTCGAATGTTTTAATGTTTTTAAGTTTTTGCTTAATTTGTTGCTGTTCCCTACGAATCTGTGCGGAGTGTTTTTACACTCCGGCGAATGGTGTACTGTTTGTCTAAGATATCTGCCAGACATTCGTCAAGAGCTGTGGCGGTGACTATGGTAACGAGGTATGATAATTTCAAGTAGGGGTGCGGGATCCCTCTTTAGGATTGGTTTCGGCGAGAGAAGAGACCTCTTTCATCGAAGCTACCCTCCCTAAAATGCCCTCTTCTTGTTTCCATAGCACCAGACTGCCGCAGACTTAGTGGCGGTCAGAGTACCTATCTTAGACAAACAGTATATCAAGTGATGCTGGTATAAGCTAAAAAAAAATAATAAAACAAAAAAAAAATAAAAACTTATTACGAAGATATCCAAAGAGACGCTTCCGTATTGGTAGATTCTGCTTATAGTAGATTCTGCGGCCCTTTATCCGTTTATCTTGATCGATGTGGTGGTTCGATGAGGAGGTGAAAATGCAAATGGAGTATTCTTGATGACAGATGAACGTTAAATTATGATTATGTAGTTATATATAAAATTTAATGATCAATTCTGCAGGGTGGCCAAGGGTGACTAAAAATGCAAATGTGGAACAAGTTGGCATCTCTGCTTTAGTTTAGAATAAGCGCTGTGAATCATCATCGAAATTCGTCTGGCCACCTAAAGCCGTTTACGGCCCTTTTCCGATCCATATTGAAATTTTAACTTTCAGGTGGCTCTTTCCAGTTAGCTATTGCTAACTGGAATGCGAATTGAAGTTTAAAAAAGATTAAATAGTTTGTATTTTAGATAACGTTAAGCCGCTACAAAAATAAGCAGGCATTGGCCTTAGATTTATGTCTTTACTAAAGTTTTCAAAGCTAAAAATTTCATTAAATACTGTGGTATCATAATTTCAAAGATGCCAACTTGCCCCACTTTGTGAAGAAGTATTTTCTAGAGGAAACGAAATTTAAGTTTAGTTTAGTATTTTACCATTTAAGTAATTTTTCCACCACTACATATCAAAAATTCGAAGTGACATCTGAAAAGCGACTTCATTACATGTATCATGCACATTTTCAAAAAGCGAAGCAGTTGGCATTCCTGAAATTGATGGCTTTTCCAAAGAAGTTTCGTGAATCAACTTTAAATCCAAATATAATTATTTATACCATCAGTATATTATAGTAGACAGAGATATACTGTTTTAAAAAATAAATTCTAGCGATAAAACATACGTTCTAACACTTTTTTTCTTCCTTTTTATACAAGCAATTGTCCATTTTTATGGACACTGGACACAAATGAGTTAAGAGATGTAACGAATCAGTCATAACAACCCTTATTTCATTTCAGTTCTTTACACTGCAAGTAAAAGCAGCAAATTCAGATGAGATACCATCCGAAGATACTCTTGCGGAACAATTGCGTCTAGTGAGTCAAATGGCAAAAGACAAAGAAAACATTCAACCGCCTGTTGGCTTACTGACCACTGAAGACCGACAAACTTGGGCCAGAATAAGAAATAAAATGATGAAAAGTATGTTTACTTTTATTTTCGGATATCTGTTTAGCACGGGGGTTAGATAAAATTGTGGAAATACTTCTTATTCCAGGTAAACAATCTTTCTTCTAGCAGCAAATGTTTTATAAGATTTTACGGCGCAAAACTACTGGCACAACTTGAGAGATAACGCGTGAAGCTTTAAGAAATGATGTTGTTTTTAACCATACGAAATTCCGTTCTACCAAAATGAGGGAAAGTTAATAACTTCTATCTAGCTTTAATACCAGCAATACTGAAATCATTAGACTTAGATTTGCAATGGTTACTCAGTACCGGCCCCGGTAGTCTCTTACTGATTCATCGGATCTGGCATGGCTCAAGGAGATTAGATAAGGACATGGGTTAGCAAATAGTCTAGTATATGGACGGCACAAACATTGAAGTAAAATAAAAGTAATGGTAAAGGTGCACGGCTAGTGGATCCATCTCTCCAGCGGCTGTCCGCAGCTTCTGGTATGTTGCTCCCCAGTTACATCAGCCTGATATAAATGAATAGTAATACAATGGAAAAAAGGTTGTGTACAATATTTACACTATTTGCAATAATTCTTGGATAGTATGCCATCCGATAAGGAAAAAGGCTGCTAATGGGCTGTGTGCAATATTTTCCTTTAAGAATTTTTTGCTGAACATATCATTAAATTCTGCCTTGACACATTTTTCTGTAGAATATCAATATTTAGAATGCTTTTAGAATTATAATGGTATTGAAAAAGAAAAGGAGCTTTTAATTCCATGCTCTCATTTTGATCGACGCAAATTTTGTATAGGAAGAAAAAAAGACAGTATTCTAATAGGTTCAAGCATGATGTTTCAAATTATGCCAATAGTCTTGCCACGTAAAATCTTTCAAAACATTTGCATGCTGAAAGTAAGATTGTTTACATAGAATTAGTATAGAAGTGTTTCCACAATTTTGTTTAACCTTTGTATATACTTATACTTTAGCACAGTTAGCTGCATGCGTGTAGTCTGCATACGTGTATGCAGAATGTTTCTGATCTATATGGGTAGCTTGCAGAAAAAAAGTATCACCCAGTACAACTTTAGCCCTAATGATCGGAATTTCCAGTATTAAGTGCTAATCTTAATAGTTAAGATGTGCTAATAAAAAGTACTAACAGAAAATGAACTAACTATCAATTTCGTTGCAGAAACGGACACAAAAACGTAATTTCTCTGAACTTACTTATATTTTTTTCAAGCGATTTACTATCAAATTTTGGACCATCGAATTATGGGCAGTAATCGACATTCAGAAAATATGGTTGCGTAAGTTTAAACTTTAACTGATCAAAAGTCCCCTTGCTTGCGGGTCCCTTAATATTTACTACCATTTGAATATTTTATTATGTATCTGATATATTAATTCTTTGATGCAAAATTATTATAAAACATATTTTTTGCACAATTTACTTTATTTTGAATTAATTTTGGTCAAAGAAAGGGGAAAATTTATTATTTTTTTATTAATTCATGGTTAGAATTAGAAATTTTTAATTTCTTAGTGATGACTGTTAATGGTCTTCTCAAAATATACTAAGATACATTTTTAATTGTAGTTAGAGCGTCAGAAAAGAAACATATAAAAGGGACACCAATGCTCCATTTGGATCAGAGGGTTACAAAATATGTTATGAATCCAGAACTCTTTCATCAATATTCAATCATCTTATAAACATTCAAGTTAATTATTATTTAAATCACGATGAAAAAGTAATACATAATTTTCTAAATCAGTATGGAAGATAAAAGGCCTCTTCGAGGCAATGAGCAATCTTAGGACTATGAATTCAGATTCCCTTTAATTGTGATTTTTTTTTCCCTACACAAAACTGTTCGTTGGCACCCGAAAACATCCGCGAATATGAATCTTTTTTGTTCTGTTTAAAGTCTGATAACTTTTTTTGTTCTGTTAAGGTTATTGTATTTCAATAAAAAATACGTTTATTCATATATTATTCAGTATCTAACTTTTTTAAATTTCGATTTCTCTAGAACGAGTGGACTGATTTCGTTCTAAATTTGCGTGTTGCTATATAAAATTATGTTGCTTAAAATAACGTAAAAATTTGCATACGAGACATTTTAAATTTTTTCGACCGTTATTAAATGAAATAATAAAAAAATTTAAATAATTAGTAAATATTATTTTTTGTGAAGAATTATCTTTGGACAAACAAAATTTTATAATTGTGCTCAATTTTTTTTTAATTTGCTAAAAAATTACTCGAGTTAGGACTAAATAGATAAAAATAAACTAACATTAAAAGTTCCAAACTTTCGACCCCTCTCCTGACCAAAATATTGGGGCCACATTTCCCAGGTTTGTGTCTACTCCTATATTTTGGGGGTCCTATATTATAAATCGTCGGGAAAAAATATCTTTATTCAGAAAAAGTACGTTTTTGTATTTGATTTCGCAACTTAAAATATCGTCTGCACTAGCTAATTAGCATGCTTGTGGTCACCCCTTCGAATCATTAAGATTCAGTCCTAGTATGTGAAAATTCGATCATTAGAATCTAAAATGATTTAGGGTGCTTCCTTTATTTTTTCCCACTTAATACATAATTTTTTTCAATTAACATGTTTTGTACACATTAAAAGTTTATTGATTTTTAAATCCATCAATTCTTAATTGCTATTTTTACATATTCAAGTCATTATTTGATATTTAATATTCACCCGCATCCACCGTTATTGATTTTCAAATCCATCAATTCTTAATTACTATTTTTACTTATTCAAGTCATTATTTGATATTTAATATTCACCAGCATCCACCGTTATTGATTTTCAAATCCATCAATTCTTAATTACTATTTTTACATATTCAAGTCCTTATTTGATATTTAATATTCACCCGCATCCACCGTTATTGATTTTCAAATCCATCAATTCTTAATTACTATTTTTACATATTCAAGTCATTATTTAATATTTAATATTCACCAGCATCCACCTTTTTCCTGTATATATCGTTCGTAATCAATAGTCACCTGAGAAATAATCGATCGAGATTCTACTGAACAAAAAATAGGCTATTTTGATAAAATTAAGTGATTAATGCATAGCCCAATAAAGTGGGCTATATATGAGTTGACCAACATCATCAAATAACTAAAAAACTGATAGTGAAATTTCTGTACGGATGTTTGAAAACTCACTGTTTTACCTTTCCAATTTAAAATTCGGGGAACAACAGCACAAATTACTTACCAGACATAATTTTTTTAAAAGTAAAGAGGTGTGTTTAGAATTTTTTTTCTTAGAAATTTCACTACCAATGCTTTAGTTTACTAAGGCCTGTGGTCAGCTTAAATGTATAGGCATTGAAAAAAAAATAGATATGTCCCACTTTTGCCAACCATTTACCAAAAAATATCTATTTTCTGAATTCAGATCCTAAATATTAATATTTATATTACTTATATATCCTCATAAACTGAACTATCTTATTTTAGCAGTATAAATTCAATTACAGAAATAAATTAGATCTCCCTCTTTCATTTTAGGATACCGGCTGCGCGTTTTTAAAAGGACCCTATATCTAAATACATATAAAAGTGTATTTTATTTTTAAAATGTTTTTTGACATTAAATATTATTTATTTTGTAATATCTAATCTCAATATATAGCTAATAGAAATGAGATATTTTAGTATAATGTCAGTCCGGAGTTTCATTCATTTTAACGCTTGGGTCTTGTTTAATAAATTTTCTTCCGACAATAACATGCGAAAATCGTTGAAGTTATTTTTTCCCTGTAGATCTCTTTTCTACTATATCATATTAAACGCGAATATTCATTTAATAAAGCAACGTTTCTCTATTAATCATTTCAAAAAGCACTGTTGACATTTCCCTTTGTCTAGAAATCCCTACGGTTTATTCTCCGTGTACGGATACTCTTTGTTGAACTAAATCCCTCTTATTCTTATTTTTCCTCGATTAATCGAGATCCGCTTTCGCATATTTAAAAGTAGTTTTACGGATCTACGTTGACGAGAAAATGTTTACTTGTAAAAACTGTTCTTTTGTGTTAGAGTATTTTTTTTTAGTCCCGGAAGCTACATAAACTAAAAATGTCAGCAATATATACAAGGGGTTGTTTCAAAATTAAAAAGTTCAAAACATTTTAAGTTCTGAAGCTATCCTAAAAATTCAAATGAATGTTGTATTTTACAAATTTGTCAGGTTGTTCCATGGTATTTATATTTCAATATTTCTTAAAAATAAGTTTGAGTTTCTGAAAAGATAAGTTTCTGAATTATTTACGTTTTTATATTAAATCTGTAAAAAAAATTTTTTTATTAAATTTACATGCATTGTAAGAGTAATAAAGAACAAAGGCTAACCTAAGCAATAACAAAGATCGATATAGATTGCAAAATTAATAAAACAGACGACATTTTTAGAACTGTGCCAGAGTTCTTATTATAAAGAAGTGTAGAGAAACCGTTAAGGGAAAAGATAAGATATATGTAGTTTTTGGTGATAAATGTATACTATCCGTTTCGGGATAAGAAAATAATAGAATTTGAATCAGCATCATCGCCTAAAAAATACCCTGCAGTTAAATGACATAGTTTTAATGTCATCGTAGCTGAGCTGATGGAATTGTCCAGTGTTTTGTTTGTCTAAAGGTAAAAAGCTTCCCGATGTATTTATTAAATGTCATTTTTTTATATTGACTGTTTCAATTAAGCACTCGGTACCGTATAAAAATTTGTAAACATTTATTATTTATCTAGTTAGTTAGTTTTGGTCATTTGTAATTTTGTGGTGACTTGTTATTGAAAGAATATAAAGTACCAGGACCGGAGGTTATTGATGGAATCAACAAATCGAGGTTGTCGTAAGCAGTCTGACTGATGCATTGCCTTGTTTTTTACTGGACCAAGACACCGCAGCACCCCCAAGAATGATCACATAACCACTAAATGATTTTCTGTCAATGCAATCTGCTGCCCAGTCTGCATCGGAAAATACTTCTAGCTTCTTTCGAGTTTTTCTATATGTCAAACAAAGATGTTTTGTTTGTTTAAGATACCTGAATAAGTGTTTGACACTTCGCCAATGGTTTTCAGAAGGTCTTTCGTTAAACTGGCTCATATAAGTTGAACTATAAGCAATGTCAGGGCGAGTACCACAGGCAAGATACAGTAAACTGCCTATCGCCTGCCTGTATGGAATTTTGTTCGATGTTTCTTTAGTTTCCTTCCACTCAGCATCGGTTAACTTATAGTGTTTAACACTTGGGTCTAAGGGAGTTGATGCTCCTCTGAGTAAGATTGCATCAAAGGTCTTCAATACTTCTTCTACATAGGATGTTTGGTCTAAGGTTAAGGATCCATCAGCATACCTTTTCACTTTCATCGATAAAATTTCACCTACTTCTCCAAGATCTCTTGCTCTAAACTTTTGTTTAACCTTAAGTTTAAACATGTCTATGGCTTCTGAATTTCCAACAATAAGCATATCATCAACATATATGCCAAGGTAAAGTGTTTTATTTGGATGATAGTAAATGCATGGATCACTTTTAGAACGTGTTAATCCATAATCTCTCAAAAAGGTGTCGAAACACGTATTCCACTCTCTTCCAGATTGTTTCAATCCATATAGGCTTCTTTTAAGGTGGCAGACAAGATGTTCTTTGCCTGGCACTATGGCTCCTTCAGGCTGTTTCATGTAAATGTCTTCTTTTAAAGTACCATTCAGGTAAGCAGCAGTTATATCCATTTGATGAATATCCATTTCACATTCCACAGCTAGTGCCAATAAGATCCTGATAGATTTTAATTTGATCACGGGAGAGAATGTTTCTTGAAAGTCAATTCCAGGAACTTGCATGTAACCTTTAGCTACCAGTCTAGCTTTAAATTTATCACAATCTCCTGTCTCAGCTTTCTTTTTCCGAAATATCCATCTAGAACTGATAAGCTTGACATTTGGTGGTTTGCTAACAAGCTCCCACGTTTGTGCACAACGTAAGTTTTTAATTTCTTCATCTATGGCCTTTTGCCACAAATTTGCTTCTTGTGATGTTAGAGCCTCTTCCAATGTTACAGGGTCCCTATGGAATTGCTTTGCATTTGCAGAACATGCTTCTTTTGCCTTGTAAAGTACATAATCTTGCAAGTGTGCAGGGGTTTTAATAGCTCTTGTGCTTCTTCTGGCAGAATCACTTCGACAGACTTGATTATTTGGATCTTCTTGATCATGTTCTAGTTGGTTGGACTCCTCTGTCATTTCAACTTGTTGGTAAGTCTGATCTCCACAAACATTATTTTGGGATTCATCTTGGCTGATGGCGTTTGTGTCTGGATTCTGATCTATTTCTTCTGGCGATGTTTCATGTAGTTCAGAATTTGGATGTTTATTTGATTTTTCATCACTTGAGTTCATATTGTCTGTGTCTTCATTTTCAATAAATAAGGAAATCTTATCTTCATAGGGTCCTTCTTTGGTCAATTTGAAAGGGAACACATCTTCTTCAAAGAGCACATCTCTGCTGATAAAAAACTTTTTTCTTTCTGGATCCCAGAGTTTATATCCTTTGATACCACTTGGGTACCCAATATGGATACATTCTATAGCCTTTGGGTCAAATTTGTTCCGCCTTTGAAATGAGCGTGTATGGCTCCAGGCCCGACATCCAAAAACTTTCAAGTGATCCAAGTTCGTTTCTTTACCTGACCATAACTTTTCTGGCGTACTTCTTCCAATTGCAGTAGATGGGCGTCTATTTCGGAGATAAGATGCTGTGCACACAGCTTCAGCCCAGAATTCTGGCTTTGCTCCTGATTCTATGAGAAGGCATCTGGTAATGTTGATCAAAGTCTGGTTCATCCTTTCTGAAATTCCATTTTGTTGAGGGGATTCCGGCACAGTTAGCTGCCTTTGAATTCCATGTTTAATAAGATAGTTGTCAAAGTTTTGTGACTTAAACTCACCTCCATTATCACTTCTCAAAATTTTTATCTTTTTGCTGTGAAAATTTTCAGCCATTCTCTTGTATTCATCAAACTTCATTATGACTTCATCTTTAGTTTTGATTGGATACACTGTAGAGTAACGAGAAAAATCATCGGTGAACACAACAAAGTAATTTGAGCCTCCCAGTGACGGCGGTGAAATCTTTCCTACTACATCAGAGTGCACAATTTCTAACGTTTCATTAGCTCGTGTGTTTGAGATTTTTGGAAACTTCTTGCGCTTCATCTTTCCTTGAATGCACACAGAGCATGGCTTGTTTGTTTCAAGATTGGATTCCTGTTTACTTTTAGTGGTTATTATGTTTCTCAAAGTGCCTGGGGAAGGGTGTCCTAGCCTGCGATGCCAGAGTCCATTCGACTGGATCGTTGAAATGTACGCTGCAGGACAATCTTCTTCTATAATATATAGTCTTCCCTGTCTTCTAGCTCTCAAAACAATTTCACCAGTTTCTGCCAGTATTTTTGCTTCACCATGGGCAAATTCAATCTTAAAACCTTTTTCTTCAATCCTGCCAATCGACAGCAAATTTCCGCCCAAGTCTGGTACATACAATACATTTGCAAGATTAATGTTGCTTTTGGTAGAATCTTCTTGAACTGAAATAGTGATGTTTCCTGTTCCGGTAACTTGAACTTTTTCAGAATTCGCCACTTCTACTACTGAGGTGTAATCAGTTAGCGATTCGAATTTCTTTCTGTCTGACGTCATGTGCTCTGTAGCACCACTGTCTAGAATCCAGATTGTTGAGTCTTCAGCTTTAAATTTATTTGTTAATAAGGCCCAGTTCGTTTTTAAATCTATAGCAGTCTTGGCACTGCTTTGATTTCTTTGTTGTGCTTCTTCACAATTTTTGGAGATGTGACCCCATTCTCCGCAGCTAAAACACCTGACAGTTTTCTTCGAATTTGCAGCTGTTTCGCTGTTTCTTTTTGTTGTCCATTTCTTCACAGTGTTTGTCTGCATTGGTCTTTTTTGATTATAGTTTCTTGTGTGAAGTGCCCGTTCTTCCTGCTCTTCAACATTTGGCACATTTCTATATATTCTTTTTTCTTCAACTAATAGTCTAGACTTCACAATGGTTGTTGTCAAGTTATCTTCGTCCTTTTCTAAGTTCAGGATTAAGCTTTCATATGATTTTGGCAGACCTATTAACATGACGAGGGCAACTTCTCTGTCGGTGAAAGCGTAACCACCACTCGACAATTTTCGGTGTATTTCAATCAATCTGGTCAAATATGATTGAATTGTTTCACCAGGCTTCAAGGTAATGTTAAAAAAGTCCTTCATTAATTGTAAAACATGCAGTAAGCCAAATTTGGTATGCATATCCTTCAATACAATCCATGCGTCCCTCGCTTTGGCGCAGTCGCCAATATCATCCAAAAACGTATCTTCTACAATCAAGAACATTAGAGTTAAAGCTTCATCATTTTTCTTTCTCTCATTTTCGGACATTTCAGCAAGTCCATAGCCAGGCTCAACTGCCTCCCAGCATTTCTTCTGCACCATCAGTGCACGGGCACGTATTGCCCATGCATGATAATTTTCGCCGTTCAACTTCTTCAATTTGTATTCTTCCATAGCGGCGATTATTATTGTGCTGCCTATCTTCTTAGATCCGAATTTCTAATATTTATTTACACAGAGCGTCGTGCTGATAACGTGTTGAAATTAAATTGCAATTGTAAATAAACAGATCATTTTGAGAAAAAGAAATATTTTAATAAAGATTATAACATAAGACAAACTTAGACGGAAAAAAGAACACTTCTATTGATATATTTTCTATTAAAAAAAAATAAAATGTTGCCAAAATCAAACAAACAAAAACAAGGCAAAACTTATATCAGTCAGATATAAGTTTGGAATTTCACAGATGAACAACATTTTAACAACAATGGTTTTAACAAGAACAGAGCACGAAAAAGAAACGGACCACCCCGAATAACTTTTAAATTAAGGATTGGATATTTGCGTTCCAGGATTCCGTCATAATGGTTCGAGAAAGTGACCTCAAATATGCTAATTATTTAGAGCAGACGATATTTTTAAGTTTCGAAATCAGACTCAAAAACATACTTCCTTTGAATAAACATAAATTTTTTAGATTGATTTGCACTTCGGACCCCCAAAATGCAGGGGTAGCCGTAATCTGAGAAATTTGTTTCTGATAGTTTGTTTAGGAGAGCGGTCCAAAGTTTGGACCCCTTAATACTAATTTTACTTTTTGCATATTTCGCTATATCTCTAGAATTTTTTAAGCAAAGAAAATTTTTTGCACACAATTATAAAATTCGTTTATTTAAAGAAAGTTCCAGTCAAAATATAAATTTTAGTAAATATTATTATTTTTTATTATTTTATTTAATAATAGTCGGACAAATTTTGAACTGTATGGTATATAATTTTTTTACATCAGGGGGGGGGAGTGAAGTATATCTTTTGCTTTTATTAATTATTTACTTTTATTATGTTTAATTATTAGTAATAACTTGTTCTCTATATTTATTTTAACAGGTAAGGCTAACTTACAGAGCTTGCAGGCAATCGAAAATTGTCTTCTCGTTTTGTGCCTGGGAGTTTGCTCTCCCAATGTTCCAAACTATTCTACAATTCGAAAAGAATCCGCTACTCTGGACTTAACCACTATGGCGGCTCATTTACTTCACGGAAGCGGAACTGATGTTGGTACGGCAAATCGTTGGTACGATAAATTTCTCCAGGTATGTCATAGAATAATTATACTGGAATATCTATAAACTTTTAATAAAGAAAATGGCTTCACGCGAAAATATACCTGATATAATATTCAAATTTCTCTAAAATTGAAAAAAAAAATCATTCGAAGTTCTTAAAAAATAATTAAAAACGGAAGAAGTCCTAAAAAATGAACTATAAAGTAAAAAAAGTTAAAAAAAACAGCATACTAGGCGTGGCTAATTGCTAATCTATTTCATAATTTTATTTATTTAATAACTGTAGGTATATCTATAATAATAGAATGAAGAGTTCGTGTGTGTGTACGTCTTTGTTGTATCTTAAAAACCGTTTGTTCTATCCTCCTGAAACTTGGGTGTAAGGGACAATTTCTGCCCTCGATCCTAAAATTTGTTCAAAGTTTTCAATTAGATCGTTCGGGAGAGTATTTGAAAAATTGCATTTAGTGATTGGTATAACATTAGCCATTGTTTTAAATTAAACTATAGTGGGTCCTTTCTTATTTTTTAAATATTATAAAAGTAAGATTATTGTTATTTTCTAACTTATATTAGTTATGATATAATATTGTTTATGATTGAAAAAATATTATTCATATTTGTAATTCATTTCATTTCATATTAGTAATTAAGTATTTATTATTCGTTATGTCAGAAAAGCTAAATGATTAAAGTGAACGTGGTAGCTGGCACGGACTACTTCATCAAGTTAGTATTCCTAAAAATATCTAACATGCTTTTGGTGCTTTTAAAATGCAATTATTATGCTTATCGTGCTTTTAAAGTTGTTTATATATATTTATCAAAAATTTAATGTTAATGTAATGAACTGCTGGAAACGTGTTGTGCTTAATCTAATAGCGTAAAGTCACGAAAAAGAATAACAAATAAAAAAGAAAGAAATATGGAATTATTTCAGCTCTATTTATTGTGAAGGTACGTGTCGTTTAGTTTTATGCATAACTTAAGTGTTATTTAGTACTGATTTATTTGTTCTTTACCTTTTTTCACCCCTTACGAAGAACGTGAATTCAGTTAGTATTTAAATATAGGAAACAGACATTTAATAGAAAAGTATTATTTTAATGCATAAATATACTTATAGCAGTTAATTTGAAAATAAAATTATCTTGAAATTTAAAACATTATTTAATAAGTAGTTCTAATTAGTAAAATAACAATAAATTTACTTTTTACCATCTTTCATTGCGTTTGAAAAAGCTACGAAAATAAAAAGGTTAAAACTCAATTATATCTTCAAACGAAAACTAAATAAAAAGAAAAATAATGCTCCCAAAAATAAAACGTAGGCAAGAAAAATTACCCACGTCAGAGTATTGCCACACACTTTTTATAAAAAACAAATTTAAAAGGTGATATAATCAAAACAGATAACATCAAAGGCAACATGGCTAATAGAAAGGGGAGAATTATGCGATGGCTTGATATCGATATTTCATCATTTTTCCCTGCTCGCATTACATTTTCTCCAAGAGATGAAAGATGCTCTCTCAGACATAGTATATCTCAAATTGGATTAAACAGACTGCTAAAATTCGTTAAAGGGTAAGACATTAAAAGGGAAAAACTTGTTTAATGTCAGGTCTTCTTTTCAAATACATCTAATATTAAAAAAAATATTTTTTTGTTCTTTTCTCAAAACAAATTTTATTAAAAAGTTGACGGAGGAGATTTATGATTGCGAAATGAAATTCATTTGTTTTAATATATTCATTTTCTAAAACAAAAATTTTTTAAAATTTGAAACGAAGATGATTAATGAAAAATATATGCATCGTCATATATACAAGAAAAATATATTTCGTTCGCTTTCGACGCTGGGGATTTTGCTTTTTGATTGTTTCACTCAAATACCGTAAAAATTCATTTTGTTTCTTGAATATTTTGAGCTAGATGTAAGGTTATATTATGTAACAATTTTCTTGCAAAACATTAATTCCATTTTAATCATTTGATTCACCTATTGGTTTGATAAAGTTACCAATAACTGACCAGATTCTAAATATTTAGACTTAATATTTTTAAAAAATTATTGCACACATTATTATAAGCGAACTTAAAGTTTTGAGTTCGAAAAGTTTGGCGTACGACTCTTCTGTTACGCGACGAATATCTAATCTAACGTTCTTTCACAAATGATTTCCTTTAAGTTCTTTTTGTGCTTTCAGCACCAATGGTTGATAAACATTGTTTTTGAGATAACCACGTAAAAAGTATCACAATGTTTATAAGAAACAACACATCAAGTTCAGTCTGGTGGGCTTGATGGCCAACTTATGAAGTGTAAATCACTTGGTAATTTGATTAATAGGAGAATTAACATAAATTTAATACAATGTTTATGATTACAAAATTTATTTTTGTAATGTGATGAATAAAAATAGTTTTCTCCGCTAGTTGAGCGTTTAACTACCATTGTTTTTAGGCGCATGTGAAAATTATAGGTATAGGAAAATTTTACATGACATTAAACTATTGGAACAGTTTGAAAGATGATGCTTGGAGCTTTTAGAAATGGCGCCAATTTTACATTTGCAAAATACGGATAGACCAAAATGAGGAGAATATTAATATTTTTTTTTTAGCTTTTATACCAGGAATTATGAAGTCATTCATAATTTCTGGTATAAAAGCTAAATTTCCCGAATTGCAATACTTAAAGAAGAATGTTTTTAGAATTATAGTGGTATTTAAAAGTAAAAAAGCTTTTAACTTTCTGCCCTCATTTTGATCGATGCAAATCTTGCATGGATAAAATGGATACCATGTTTAAAAGCTTCAAGCATGATCTTTCAAATTGTGCCAACAGTTTTGCCATCTAAAATATTCCAAAACATTTGCTGCTAAAAGGAAGATTGTTTACATAAAAATAGTATAAAAAATATTCATATTATTTTATCCTCGACCTGTAGATATCACTGAGGAACATATTTTCTTGTTGTTGAACAACGGATCTTAGATATTTTTACATCGCTGATTTCAATTCCCTGGAGTGACTACTAAGTGTCACCACTTCCCTATCACGTAAGAAGTGGTAGAAATAATGCAATAATACATTTCAGTTTATGAGGTGATACGTTAAGGTCATATGTTTTTTCTCTTAAGTTTTAAAAGTAACAGACACGTGTAAATGTATGTCAATAAACTTATACGTTCTTTATAAACTTGTATATTCACACAAAAAAGAAACTAAACTAAAAAGTATCATTTTGAAAAAAATCTGTAGCTCATCCAAGCAAAACTAATTTCCGATTTGAAATGTCTACACCAGAATTATATAAGATCAAGTACTTATATAAATGCACCAAAAAAAATATTCCCAAGTATATTAACCCTTCACTATGAACTTTTTTAAAGAGAATATGGACCAAATTTTTTGTTGCATTTATACAAGTACTTAATCTTACCTAATTCGGTTGCGGGGATTTCTAATATTTGAATAGTTTTGTTTGAAAAGCTACAGATTTTCTTGATGCTGTATTTTTAGTTTAATTCATTTTTTGTCTGTATATACAAGTGTATAAGAGAACGTATACGTTTATATTCATATATATATATACATTTGTAAGCTCCTTTGAAAATAACACTTAATGCAAAAAACATATCTGACCTCGCATCATAACCTGAATGTGTTAGTGCCTTCGTTGTACCAATTCCCAAATAACATAGAATTGAAGGTACTTATTATTAATATGAGTGAGTTTTAAATAATCCTAGAGATGAAATCGAATCAAGTTGTAGCTTTGCAGACATGCAAAGAGCAGCAGTGCAGTGTTTTCATATTTGTGAATCGTAAATTAACAAAAGACCAAAGAAGGGTAAGAAATTTAACCTATTCAGTGTAACGAATAAACTTTAACCTATCACATAGTTTAGTGCAAAAGCATCACAACCGAACGTTTCTCCGCTCGTAAACCCGACTTGAAAGCATTACGAAAGCAATGAGGCCGGGATAGCTTGGTCGGTAGGGCGCTGGGCCCATGTCCGAAAGTTCGTGGGTTGGAACCCGCCGGAAAAAAAACTCCTTGTGTAGTAAATGGTGACTGATGCACGTTAAATCTGTCGAGCCGCAAGTTCTCTATGTTTCCATAACAAATCAAAATCTCTGGGGGTACTGGATTGGAGATTGATCGCTCTCTGATTCAGGTCAAAAATTACGATTTGCTGAAGAATGAATGGATGTATGAATGGGTCCTCCCTATAAACGGGTGTGACGTGTGTGTGGCTGAAGACAAGGTATTGTTTCTTATAAACTATTTTATGCTGAGTAAAACTACACCAATATCGAGAGTCGATTCGTGTAAATACAAGAAAGCGTAGGGCCGGGATAGCCTGGTCGGTAGGGCGTTGGGCCCATGTCCGAGAGTTCGTGGGTTTGAGCCCTGGCGGCCGAAGACTCCCCGTGTAGTAAAGTGACTGATGCACGTTAAATCTGTCGAGTCGAGAAAGACCTCCATGTTCCTAAAGCAAATCAATACCTCTGGGGATGCTGGATTGGAGATCGATTGTTCTCTGATTCAGGTCAAAATTACAATCTGTGGATGAATGAATGGATGTATGAATGGGTCCGCCCTATAAACGGGTGTGACGAAAGTCGAATTCTTGGCCATATAAGGCGCCACTGGAAAACAAGAACAATCGCACCTGCCTAAACAGGCATAAGTCAACCACCACAACAAGAAAGGGTAAAATATTTTTAAAAAATGTTTCTTTGTCAAGAATTTACTTTTTCCTTTTTTTTCCAGCTTGTTGTGACCAGAGATGGGGTTGTGGGCTTCGTAGGAGAGCACTCTGCCTCAGAAGGTATCACCATTGTTCGTTTCATAGAAGGCTTTCTCGATATCTTGTAAGTTTCATTTGTAATATGCTATTTGAATTGTAAACTCATTTGTGCAGGCGCGTCAGAAGGATTTCTTGATGTCTTATAAGTTTCATTTGTATTACAACTCAAAAATTGTTAACTCATTTTTGTTGAACTACCCTGTTCAAAGGTACCTTCTTCTTCAAAGTGTTATTTTTTCAAAAGTCGTAATTTCATGCTATTAAAGAACTTGGTAGGAAATATCAGAAATACCTTGATTCAACAGTATAAGAGATGCTCCTTTTTTCTGGAAAGTTTATATAAAGTGGTAAAATATCTACTTGCTAACCTTAGGTTAATTTTTGCCAACACGTTCAAAGGCTTACCACTAGATCAACATCATCATCATAGTTGGGCAGACAGCCCAATGTAAGCCAATGCCTTCCTCTGAAGATTTCGCCATAACGACTTCCAATTTATCTTTGATCTCCAGTTCTTTTCGCTAAATTAATGGTACATTTTCCTTTTATTTATTCAGCATCAATGTTCTGATTTGGAGTGAAAAAAATTACAAAAATTAAAAGTCTGAAAACTTGACTATTTTCTTCAGGTGTTCTATTTAAATTGGAAAAGCAAGATATAAAGTTTTAAAAGTATAGACTCAAAATGTGAACTAAGAAAAATAATATTTTTTTCTTTATAAGGTCATCACTTGAAAGTCAAACAAATGGTTCTCAGCAACCTTCTTCAACACAATCTTCGTTTCGACTACCCACACCTCTAAATTGGGAAATCGATGATGAGGTCTCCCTCTGTATACAGGAAGCGAGTAAAAAAGTCAACAAGTGAGTAGGTCTTTTTTTAAATTTTTTTAATTCTAACTTATTCTTATTTTATTATTATTATGAATTTTAACTTTTTTTCTTTTCTTAAAATCGTTCTTTTAAAGGATGTTAGACATGAAAGGACTAACATGTTGAAAATTGTCAGATTTTCAATAGAAATGCTAGTATAGAACAATAAAGAGTGATTGTTTTTAAATGTAATTCTTTTATTTTTGATTAAATTAAATTGCAGGAAGCGAGTAAAAAAGTAAACAAGTGAGTAGGTTACGTTTTATTTTTTTTAATTCTAACTTATTCTTATTTTACTTTTATTATGAATTTTAAATTTTTTTTCTTTTCTTAAAAAAATCGTTCTTTTAAAGGATGTTAGACACAAAAGGACTAACATATTGAAAGCTGTCAGATTTTCAATAGAAATGCTAGTATAGAACAATAAAGAGTGACTGTTTTTAAATTTAATTATTTTATTTTAAATTAAATTAAACTTTGATACTTTTCAGGTTATGCAGTGATGTTGATCTATTTTGTCTTCGATTTTCTAAGTACGGAAGGGAATTCATCAAATCTCACAAGATCAGTCCTGATGCTTTCATTCAAATAGCTCTTCAGCTTACGTTCTATAAGTAAGTTTACTTATTTAATAGGTGAGCCGTTCGAAGCGAAGGATCTTATACCTGTAACTAACATCATTAACACGTTGAATGCCATGGGGGTTAACGGTGACCGGCACTGAGTTTGTTTGTAGCGCCACGGGGGTCACCGGTGGCCGGCGAACCAAAATTATTAGAAACACATAATTCGAGTAAATTTTTAATTTTTTTAATATTATTATCGTTACTAAAAGGGTTTAAAGAAATGAATGCAATATAGAACAAACAAAAATAGTTTTATTTATATACACAGAGATGCCAACTTGCTCCGTGGCAGCGAATAAATATTTTCAAGTTTTCAAGTAGTTTTTGAATGGAATAAAGTTAATCCTTTCCGTGCCAAGAACGCGTAAATGTAACATTCTCTAGTAATATGAATAGTGCATTTATGAAGAAGGTGGTAGGATATCCGACTTAAATAAAACTGTAAAGATTTTAAAGTGGACAGTAACAAAATATTAATTTTCCTAAACCCATTTATACTGAACCTAGTTAGATGCAATAGCCTAATTATGTGGTTTTTGTTAAATCAGTTCTTGCAAAGATTATTGATGATAATTTATGAACAAATAAAGAGGAACAGTACGACAATTAATAAAAATAGTCTTACCCCTATGAGGATTTAAAACTCTTAAATCCTTCAGTCTAAATATTTGCCACATTTCACTTGCATATAAAAACAAAATATTATAAAAATTATTCATTTTATTTGATTCAATGTATGCGGTCTAGTGTTCAATTTAAAAAACACAAGAAATTATTTTCCTAATTGAAAATACCAAATAATGCATATATTTTGGTAATAACATAAATTTTTTAAATTAAATAATTGAAAGTACAATGCATTTTTTTGAAGACAGCACCAATTATTATTTTGATTGCAAGTAACACAATACATATATTTTAGAACAATTACTCGAAGAAATATTTTCCTAAGTGGCAGTGCTATAATATAGTTTGGAAGCAACTAGAGAAATTATTTTTTCTAATTGCAAGTAGCACAAAGATTTTAGAAACAATACCCGAAATGACTTTTTTGTAATTACAAATACAACAATTTATACATTTTGGAAACAACATAAGAAATTATTTTCCTAGTTGCGAGGACCCTAATTTCTGTGTCATTTGTTTTCTGTGTTACAAGTACCACAATCCATATATTTTGAAAACAACACCTGAAATTATTTTCCTAACTGTAAATACCACAATGCATAGATTTTGGAAACAACACCAGAAATTGCAAGTACCACAATGCATGCATATTAGAAACAACACCAGAAATTGCTTTCCCAATTGCAAGTATCACAATACATGTAGGTTGAAGACAATAACAGGAATTAATTTTCCAATTGCTCAAATAAAACGAAGCATAATTTTTTTAGAAAAGCACCAGATATTATTTTCCTAATTTCAAGTACCACATTGCATGCATTTTGGAAACAACACAAAGAATTATTTTCCTAATTGCAAGTGTCATAATGTGTATGATTTTAAAACATATATTTTGGAAACAACACCGGATATTATTTTTCTAATTTCAAGTACCACATTGCATATATTTTGGAAACAACACAAAGAATTATTTTCCTAATTGCAAGTGTCACAATGTGTATGTTTTTAAAACAGCACCAGATAATATTTTCCTAATTTCAAATACCATATCGCATATATTTTGGAAACAACACAAAGAATTATTTTTTAATTGCAAGTGTCACAATGTGTATGTTTTTAAAACAGCACCAGAAATTATTTTCCTAATTTCAAGTACCACTATGTATGTACCTTGAGGAAAAAAAGCAGAAATTATTTTCCTAATTGCACAAGTATAAAACAATGCATATTTTTTTGAAACGACACCAGAATATTTCCCTACCTCCCCCATCCTATTCAAGTGGTTTCTGGTGTACCACAAAACTGCGAAGAATTCCCCTTCCTCATATTTCTCCCCTTCATTTACAAAATTAGCACTGATTTTGTGCCCCCATCTTTGCGTAGGGTGAACACAGAGATATTCCAGACGCCTTGCTTACGTCAGTTTTATTCCCTCAATTATTTCCCTTAATGAGAGACCTGGATTACGCATTTCCGTATGGGGGGTTGGAATCTGGTGCAAGCAACACGTGTTTCCATATTAATAAATAATCTCCGTGAAATCTCGTTTCCGTAGTTTCTCTTTGGCTGCTTCCTGTGTTTGCGTGCTATGGGGAAGGGTGACAAGAGAAACTAGTTTTTGTCGCCAATTTGTAAAAGTGGTTTTCTGTAAAATGTTCAGTGGCTGAGGCTGCTGGCGTAGAACCAAGGAAAGTGGTGGTAGAAGTTGGTTGAGATTTATGAGAACAATTTTCGAGATATTGAAATGTGACACCATTTTTCTTTCGCTTTTGTTCTATTTAAATATCATGATTGCCCTTTATACCAGTAGAATTTTTGTCAGCAATAAAGAAGGAATAATTAATGAAATTCATTCTACAAAATTAGGAATTGATACCGTTAAAAGTAAGAAGCTGAAAGTAAAATTAGTTCGTGCTTTTTCTTTTAAATAACACAGTGTTTATTTGATCTAATAAATTGAGAAAATAAAAATGATTAACATGGAAAAATTATTCTTCTAAGAGGGACTTAGAAACTAATAATAACATAACTTCAATTTCAATCGGAACATGCATTGCTTAAGGGATTGAACAACAAAGATAAAATAATTATTAATAAATTAAAAAATATTCTAAGCAGTTGTAATATCCTACTTATGTAATACCTAGCATTATTGTAATACCCTAGTAGATTATAATACCCCAAAAAATAAGAAATTTATAGTAAAGAAAATAAGTTTCAATCAGATTGAATCTAATGATAAAATAAAAAAGATATTAATTGATTAAAACATCTAATGACGTGCGTGGTTTGTATGATCTGAAAAAAGTTTGAAACAAATACCGAAGTTACGATCGAGTTGCTATTCACTTATTTCCTTGTGATTGGCTGTTACTCTTTTCATTCCTGCAAACTAATTGATCAATTTCTTTAAAAATGTTTGTATCAGAAGAGAGGAAACATACATATTAATATTCTATACAAGTTTCGAAACAATATAATTATAAAAGACCTCAAATATTATAAGATTAATGTTAACTTTGCTTTACAAATATTTAAGAGAAAATCCCTCTTAATCTTAAAAAAATTAAAATAAATATCTTTACGGTAAAAATATTCAATTACCATTAATAATTCAATCTTATAATTGAGAGAAAGGGAGGCATAAAATAAGATAAACATCGTCCTCTAAATATCTAGGAAACTTGTAGCAAAATTTCTAAAAGAACATTCGAAAACTCACCTCTTTTTGTTCGAGAATCCTTGCGAAGGATCTCTGTACTAAGAATGGTAATTTGGAAAGATTAAGTATTTATTCCAATATACATTCGTTTATATTTATGTTTTCCAATATTCGTATAAAAATATTACTACCACTTTTTTCAGTTTCTTCAGGGCGCTGGTAAACTTAGCATAAAAAATCTCACGAACTTTTGGGAAACCCTGTAAAACAGCTTTTCTGCGTTAGTATAGTTAAAGAGGAAAAGCAACCACTTCTTAGGAAATAGCTGAAAAAGGGAAAACTGTTTGCGAGTTTTGTTTCTAGTATTCCTTAACATTAGCTTTACGGACGTTTCTTATATACGCTAAGAACACGCTTATATATTGCACCACTTTATATTTGCAAAATTTACTTAGTAGTTATTTACTATTTTTTTTTTTAAAGTTATTTTGGCGTGTCCAGAGCAGTTGGCATCTCTGCACTTAGAAAGCAATATAATTATTTACTATAAGAAAAAAATCAAAATATGAGATATATATTTTCTCACCATCAAGCCTGCTACATCTTTCATGATGCCTTTCATTATTTTATCGCATTTCAGGTTCTTTTCCGAACCACCAATACAACTTTCCTATGTATGTCCCTTTGGGATATTTCATGATGAATAGGATAAGGGCCATTTAGGCATCAGATGCCCAGTTCTAAAACAACGAACGAACGAGATATATATTTATGAAATATTTTATTTTTCAATACTCGAACTAAGCAACTGAAACTTTCAAAATCTGACATCAATTGACATTCTGCGTTTGTTCTTTTTATTATTGCTTGTTTCATTTGAGATAACGGATCGAAGTATTGTCGGCACATTCCTATCTATTATTGATGTGATGTTTGCATGTTTAGTCAAAATTTTGCCTAAATTACGATCGCGTCAAATTGACACATATCCGTAGAGATAGGTATACCGCAAAGAGAATTTCAATATTTCAACGCTTTTGAAGAAAATAGACTTTAATATATATTTACCTCGATCAATGGATAAAAGTCATTAAAAGAGATTAAGTAAAAATGCAAACGGATTTTGTAATTTTCTTTATAAAATTCGAAATGGTCCAAAATGACGCGTCCCGTAAACCTAGTGTTAAGAAGTATGCTGACTCAAAACTCAATTTCATAACTTCTTAAAACAATTGTAATTTTTTAATTCTGAACATATATTTACTGTTATCACATGGAAATTTGTCTTACTTCACTTTTTACATTGCTGCAAAGTTTTGCATATGAGAAAGATCAGAGAAGGTATACATACTATTTATATAGACATTATTATTATAGACATGGTATAACATACTATTTTTATCAAATTTTTTTTTTTTTTTTTGAAATCACATTTAAATTTTTATTTTTTTTGAAAATTTATTTTTGCGTGATCTGCATTGTTTTGGTTAAGACAGGTGTGGCCCGCTTGGTTTTGTTCTGATAATAATTACAATTTAAAATCGTAATTTCATTTTCACTCTTCCTTATTTCTTTTATTTTGTCAAAAAAGTTATATAACTTTGATCAATTTACTGATAAAAGCGAACCCATAATTGGAAAGACACTGCTCATTCGCGTTTAATCCAAATAAAAACCGCTCTCAAATTACAAAAATTTTCAATGTGCAGAACTGTTACTCTTTCGTCAAAATATTTTATTTGGTGGTACAATTTTAATCATTAAATTCTCAGAATTTCGTTTCATTTTAAAAATGCTTTGAGAGACTCTGCATGGAATGTACAATGAAATGACATTTTCATTTTCATTTTATGCTGTAGTTGGTAAATTCAGTTTCATCTAAACTTAATAAATTTAACATTCAACATTAGAACATAAGTTTTTTCCACTGGAAAATATTTTCTCAGGAAACGGAGCAAGTTGGCAATTCCACATGTGACTCGCGAACCATTTATTTCCGACCACTAGATTAAACCCATTAAAAATACTTTCCCAGCAACTTTTTGGATAAAATAAAGACTTGTAATGTGGTTATTTTTGTTTTGAATATTAACTTGATAACACAAGACATTCGAGTTCATTATAATATATCAATAATTAAAACATCTGTGAGATGATCACAAATTATGCAACTGTAGTACTTTAAAACTGAAGTGTTAATTAATGGTAAAAAATTAAATTCGTATAATCTACTTTTTTCATCATGGTAATTTATAAATTCCAACAAAATGTTGAATTTTCTCAAAATTAATCTGGAATAGATTACTTATATACTTATTATACTTATAGATTATGTAAATACTTATATAACAAACAATACGTTACAATTATTAAAATAAAACGAATTACATGAACAGGTAGAGGTATTTTGATAATATAGTATAGAAGTAATTTAAATAGTTTTATCAAGAACCAGTTAAAAGCAGGATATTTTTTTGTTACAGAAACAAAAGGAGAAAAAAAAATCAAAAGCAATTTGCAAAATGCCTTTTCATTTCATGCTCCATAATCAAACTCATTTTTTTCGTAAGAAAAGCATTTTATTTTGCATATTTTATAAATGTTCTTGCTCCTGTAGTTCTGCCGTTAACAAAACTTATCTAAAAAATAAAAAAATAAAAACTAGTTTTGCTATCTAAAAGGAGAAAAAGAAAAGAAAAAAAACTGTTTTACTCTTGTTCGATGATTTAAGAGCGTTTGGTAGTAAATTAAATAACATACTTGTATTTTTTTATTCTACCTCGCCTTATTTATTCTGCTTTTCGTTCAGAGAGATTTCCTAAGTTGTAAGCTTCTGCTGAATCTCAAAATTATCGATTTTGTACTGTTCTCTAAATCTTCAAAATGAAAGAAAACGATTTAAAAATGCTGTGCTGCCATCTATCAGATATAAGCGAAAGCTGAAGTCGTAAAGTTGGGGTGACTGCTCCCCAAGGAAACAACGTTTTTGCATCGTCTCTGAATGTTTCAGGAGTCCATCTCTAGAGTGTTGTATACTTTTTATGATTTTAAAACTCAAAGTAGTTTCATTGGTAAAACGAGAAATCCATTGTAAAGCTTTTTCAACAGGAACTTCGTAAACTTATTACAAACTCACTCTCTCTTTCTAAGAAAATCAAACTTTATTATTAAAATATCTACATTAATATATAATACATTTGTTATTTTTTTAAAAAAAAGACATCTTTTGTAAAAGCTAGATTAAACAAGATTAATATATAATACAGAGCTTCCTACCTTCTACCTTTTCACGAAAATTTCCTCTTTATGTTTCAGTGTATGTTTCTTAGTTTTGTAAGTTTGATTTGAAATAATTTTATAATGTAATAATAGATATTTATTGGTGACAATTTTAAAATGATGGAAAAATTAGAACAAATATGAAATCTTTAGTTTTTAATTGTCTAACACTCTAAGAAATATTTTGAAAAAAATCTAGAAGTTGGCAGCGTTCCATAATATTATACACGGTTATCTTTAACAGTTTTGAGGGGGAAAAATTAGAACTTCCCTTTATTTTAAAACTATCTCAGTTTGCTCATTACCACTAAAGAAATATTTCGAAAAGGTACTTAATTATATCAAGGTATGACTATCTCGCATTTATACATGTGTTTATTTTATTAAAATGTAGCTGTGGTAAAAATCATTTTAAATTAAATTAATCTATCCAAGAATTAGCCCTTTGGGGACGGGTGATTCATAAAAGCATTCGTATGAAATCAGAATCAGGATGTAAATAAATAATGAACGGTAACTTAAATGTAGTCACTGCTAATTTGACAGACTTACTTTGCTTTTACTTCAATTATTGTTAGTTTAATCATATATATAATCAAAGTTAATTAAAAGTATAACTAAATAAAAGTATTGGTGAATTAAAGTAATGGTGAATTAAATAAATCAAACAATTATAACCCCGCCCACAAATAAACTGCTAAAGAATTACTTTGATTACCAGTTTTATCTTTTTACCCTGGTTGATACGGTTTTAAGCTGGCACGTATTTGTGACAGTTGGGGCGAAAGGGTTAAAAAGAATTGGATCCATTTAGCCACCATAGTGAACGAAAAAAAATTTATATATTTTGTATAAAACAGAAATTCTGGTAAACAGAGATGCCAACGGAAAGCGGATAAATGTTTCCGAGTGGTTGTCTTTTAATTACTGATTCTTATTGGTTCAGTAAATTCGATTAATAGAGTTCTTACTCACTACTACTTAAAAAATTCAAAGACTTATATGAACAGACACTTCTGTGTCGAGCCTTTTAAAAAGTAGACAACATTAACCGGAAATATGCAAATTTTGGTTTGTATTTCTGCCATTTTCTAAAATATTTTGTCGAATCCAGAGCAGTTGGCATCTTTGGGCATATCGGGAACTCCCAAGTCAAACAGTCTCGGCCAACCACCAACACTCTGTAGTGTGCAATTAACGAGTTCGAATCCAGCCATAATTCTGAGCGCTGGATCTTCGTAATGTCTTTCTCTTATTTGTACTATCTGTTCTTCAACTTAAAAAAGATCTTAGAGTTATTCTTTGCAACGAACACACAAACCTGAATATAATAGACCAAGAAATTAACGAAAAGTCCCTAATCCATTTGATCTTGTGTTATCGCGTAATAAACAATCTACATTTTGTGTTCTTCAATGTTTAATTTATCCTCCAATTTTCTGAAACTCATTTATATTCCAATACAATAACCATTAATCTCAAGTATCCACGCTTCACAATAAATGGAAGTTATTATGAAAGTCGATGCTTTTACTGGAGTAAAAATTTTTTTCTTTCAATTTTTATAGGGTCCACCGAAAACTTGTTTCTACTTACGAAAGTGCATCACTCCGAAGGTTTAGAGATGGACGAGTAGATTCTATTAGATCAGTAACAGCCGAAGCTCTGGAGTGGGTCAAAGTCATGTGTGATGCTCCACAAGTAACGGCACGTATACTTGTTACATTTTCTATAACTTAAAAATATATATTCTCCAGTTACATTAATTTTAATAACTTAAAATTATGTATCCGTCCTGTTATATTATTTTTTAAGAACTTAAAAATATATATCTGTCCTGATATATTATTTTTCTTAATAATTTAAAATATATCTGTCCAGCCTGTTGTATTATTTTCAAAGAACTTAAAAATATTTTTGTTATATTATTTTAAAATATATGTCCGTCCTGTTGTATTATTTTTTAATAACTTAAAAATTTATATCCGCCCAGTTGTATTATTTTTTAATAACTTAAAAATATATATCTGTTCTGTTACTTTTTTTTAATATCTTAAAAAAATGTATCTGCCCCATTATATTTTTTAATAACTTAAAAATGTCCTGTTATATTTTCCTCCGTGTTATATGCGTCCTGTTATATTATTTTTTAATAACGTAATAATTGATGTTAAGCTTTCATTTTAAAATTTTTTTTAAATTATTCTTATTAAAGTTTCATTTTAATTTGTTTAGTAAATTATTCTTATTAGTTATATATTCATGTTAGTTATATATTCATATTATATATTCTTATTATATATGGATTTTATAAATATGGATTTAGATTTTATTTTTAAATTGATTTTCTTCCTATAATATATACCATGAAGTTATTTCCAAGAGTCAAATTCTTAATGCTTCATTTTATTTTTAGGATGAAGTTAAAGTAGAGCTGTTTAAAGCCTGTATAAAAAAACAAGTCGAAATAATGTCCTATGTAAGTATTATGCTTAATGAAATCTTATTTCATTACATTAGGAAACTTTCATTTTTTGCATGACATTGTTCTACGAAGTTGTAACATTCGTTGAGAAACAGCGAGATAAATTCAGAGAAAAAAAAGTTTCTTAAAAATCTCCTGCGAAATGAGGTTCTTTGAGAAGAAAAAAAAAATAATGGTTTTGTTCAACAATAAATTTGTAAAGTTTTAAGTTGCAGCTTTGGCTCAGGTTTTTGGCCTTCATTACCACTTTAAATATTATGAGGAGGTACAGCTTTTGCATCTCAGGTCTGTATTTGTTGAATTTACTTCAATCTTGATTAAAGTGACTGAACCTAAAGATAGGAGTAGCTGCAGGTTTTTCAACCTATTAGATGCAAAAACTGTCATGTTCATTTTTTTTCCAAGTTTAAAACTGCTAACACGTGTCATTATTTTTTTAATTGTGATGAAACAAAAACATTCGTATCCAGCAAAATATATAAATCCCTTACTTGACGAACTACGCTTTGCATATAAATTAAATGGAAATTTTATTCCAATATCAACTAATTTGATTAAATAATATAAAAACCACTTAATTTCAGAAAAAAATTATTTGTATATTATTAATATATTTTAGTTAATAGGAATGTTCAATTTTTCCAATTGTAAGTGCTAAAAATAAAACATTTGAGTTTCAAGTCTTTAACATTTTGAAAAATAGACTTGTACCAAAAGTGGAATATTGGCATAATATATACGGTCAGTTATGCAAGAAATTATATTTCGACCTAAAATCAGGCATTTTCAATATTTTTACTTCCTACTCCTTTTCTCATAAAAGTAGTTTTTAATTATACAATGAACAGTGGTGCACTTGTGCACCACTGTTCATTGTGTGTCAAAAAAAAGGAATTTATTTATTTTCCTTTTTTTTTTTTNTTTTTTTCTTTTTTTTTTTTGGTATTTTCTGAAGTTAACTGATGGTCGCACAAATCATAGGTGAGAAAACAGCTACCCCATAGAGACATAAAAATGTATGAATTTGGTTGGAAATATACTTCTTACGGCTTTATAAAGCGTTAAACGCAGTTCTACAATCAGTAATTTTTGTTTCTCTTCCCCCAGAGCAGTCTCTGAATTGACTACCTGCTTTTTTTGCACCAAGCTCTTTGAACGTTCGTATAATTGCAACAAAAAATGTATTTCACAATTATATTGTGGGAACGTGTGATTTCTGTTATTTTTTTAATGAAACTTATGAATGAAATAAATGTTTACTTGCAGACAGTGAATGGAGAAGGACCAGATAACCATTTGTTAGCCCTCAGAGAATTAGCAAAATCAAAAGATTATCCTGACATTCCCCTCTTTCAAGACAAATCTTATTGGGAGTATTTAAATTTCAGATTAAGCACGAGTCAGGTAAATTAATCTATATTGTATTTTTTTCCCTACTTATATCCATCCGAATTTTATTACTTGAACAGCTTAAGTAGATGAACCAGGTAAGTGACATTTTTAGAATGACTATATTCTGGGAACGAAGAAAAAAGTGGCTATTTAATGATAGACTACACTGTTAAAATTTTCATTCTAAAATTATGGTAAAATAACTTGCAGCTGTCTGTCCATCCGATTAACCGTAAAGTTTACGGTAAAGAATATTTTTTTCCTTTATGGTTTTGAAACCATTTACAAAAAGTATGGTTATAAAACTATGAATACAAAACTATACGGTTTTTTAACCATTTGTCTGCTTGAAAATGTCACTTACTTGCTTCCTCCACTAAACTCTTCAATTCTAAGAATGCCTGTCCAATTCCGCTTCTGTTTTTCATATTGTTACACAAGTTTAATTTACGCACAAGTTTCTTGGATACTTTTAGAATGGATATTTTATGGATTAGATTAAACATTTCAAAATCAAAAAGTTTAGTTTTCTGGAATGTTTTTTTTAAAATTGAAGAAAAAAATCAATTATGATACTAAATTAATGCGAATGATATTGTGATTTGCAACAAAACAAATTGGAAACAAACGTACTTTGAATTTACGCATACTTCTTCAATTCAGCAAAATTCTTTTTCGATGGATTTGAATTATCGACCCTCAAATTATGGGGGGGGGGGGTTAATTGCAATCTGGAAAATAAATACCCAAAATGGTTTAGCTTTGTATGAAGTTTGTTTCTCTAACTTTTAAGATAAAGATTTATATTTAAAACAACAGATTTAAAAAAAACATATTCATTAAAAGTTCAACTCTTTAAAAAATAAATAATTAAATACAATAAGTAGCTATTTTTCGTATTATTCGCTTCAAAAATAATGCAATTCATGGCCAACACGTGACAACCAAGTTTTATTACTTTCAATTCTTTCCGATGGCATTTATTATGTAATTTTTATTTTATTTATTTCAATATCAATTGATTTTGCATAGTTAAGTTCTAAAGAAATAATTTTGAAAAATGCAATTTAAAAAAATAAAATAAATACGAGGTTATACGCATAACTTTCAAAATATCGATTCGTTGTTATCCATGTTGATCAATATTTGTGCTTATACAAAATGTCAAATATAAATGCTTATTGAAAAACATGGAATAAACTCCTAGTGAAGCTCATTTTTTTTAACAGGGCTGTACGCCAGGAAACATCATTGCTTTTATCTTTTAAATAAATGAAATAATAAATCTTTTAATAATTAGAGAGAAAATGTATGTGCCGCTAAAACTGCAGCAATGTGTAATAGTTCTCCGCTGTAGCCAGAAATGACAACTGCTCCGGACACGCCAAAATAATTAAAAAAAAGGTAAATAACTACAAAGTAAATTTTGCAAATATTTGACTATTTTTGTTTGCTTTTTAAAAGGTATAGCATGACATAAGTACTATGAAGTGGTGGATTATATAATCCTACGAATTATTTAGAAATAGTGGTTGATAAAAATCTACTAAATTGAATTTATTAAACCAAGAATAACAATTGATAAACTACCACCTTAAAATATGTATTTGCTGTCCAAGTTGGCATCTCTGTGTAGCTTGTAGAAAGAAGACGATCGCAAAACAAAATTCACTTTAATGCACAACCAATATTTCTTTTTTAATTACAATTCGTCTTATATTATTTAGGTTTATTAAAACACGTTAAAAACACTGTAGCTTGTAGAAAGAAGACGATTACAGATTTAAAATAAGTGAGGCAAAAGTATCTAAATTTTGTAAAAAAAAATCTCAAGCAAACAAACAAATATATAATTGTCCCATAGTGTTATCATAGCTTTACAACATAGTATCTGTATTAATTTAGTAAAAATTGTGGTATTTCTTTTAGATATCAGTCAGTTCCGATAAATACAATATACTTGTTGGGTATGGCCCCGTTGTTCCAGATGGTTACGGCTGCTGCTACCTTCCATTTTCGAATCGCATTGACTTTTGTATTTCCTCCTTCTTCAGTTCAAAAGAAACCAGTTCGGACTTTTTTGCCCACAGTTTGGAAGGAAGTCTTCTACACATGGAGGAATTGTGTCTCAAGATTGCACAAATGGAGCAACAATCGCACAACTGAAAATCTGCATTAGTTCTGATAAATAGTTCTAATACGAGTTAAAATATGCAAATATGTATTGTCAGTTACATTTTTATAGTTATTAGGCTGTTTATTAGTTCAGTGTTTGGTAGAAAAAGTCAATTATTTAAGTTTTTAATTCTTAGTCAGGATTCACACTTAGGGAAGAAGCGGTAAGCGAGACGATAACGGAAGGTGGTCTCGATTATAAAGGCGTGCGCATTGATGATGTGCGCATGCTAATGCAAACGTATAGGAATCCGCCTTCTATATTCTTCTCGCTTCCTTCTAGCTCCGTGAGTGTGCAATTTAATACTTTTTACTGACTACACGCTAATAACATTTCTGTAAAAACTCATCTCTATACTCATATTAATAAGTCCAATGACTAGAAAATACACATATATTAAAAAAAATCAATCAAAATGTTTTTTTTTACTTAATTTCCTTTTTTTTTTTTAAACGTTTAAGCAAGTATTTTGACTAGCCCATTTTCGCAGCTTGCATTTAAGAAGCCTTGTAAGAGGTTTTGGTTCTTTGATACTCTTAGTGAAAAAAAAATCGAGATTTAAAAGAAAATAAATGAATAATTGTGAAGTGAACATGCAATTTAGTTGAGTATGAATTGATATTTTGAAATTGATAAATTATTGGAATGTCTAATAATAAAATACTATTAATAATTTTACGCAATAACAAAAATACAAAAATTATGGATATCTTATTTAATTTTAAGTTTTCCATAGTTAATATTAAAAATTAGAGAAATAGTATATGTAAACTAATTATTAAATTAACGGAATAAAAACAATGCAAAAATTATGACTATTTTATTTGTTATTTTCAACTACTTCATAATTAGTGTAAAAACTTGAGGAAATATTATATGCAGTTTATGCCCAAATCGTTATAAAAATAGCAACTTAAGTTTGCTGAGAATTACAAATTTTCAAACTAAATAAAATAACATATATTTTGAAATTTTAAGTTTTTTTTAAATCAAAATTCATTGTAGTTGTACACCACTTTCTTTTTAAGTTACCTATTGACATGTGTTTCATTTTGCTGCTTAAATAACTAAGAATTTAATTGTGCAACTTCATTCGTTAATGAAATGAGATATTTAAAACAAAATTTTATTTATAAACTTGGATAAATTAATTATTCCGCATTTATCAATGTTTTACTGAACACTGAACTAATATTTTATCAAAAGCCCAAATCTATTAAATGAATCATCTTCTAATATACAATCATTAATTGCAAAACTTCATAAAATGATGTGCAGAAATTATTCAGAACTTCACCCATCAATCCTGTTAGTTTTTGCAGTGCGATGTATTTTTTTAAAAAAAGCAAAGCTTTTAGTACGAAAATATTTGTATATTTTCCAAGTTTATTATAAAATTCTGAATTAAAGTAAAACCTTCCTCCTAGAAACCACGGAATCAATTTAAAAACAACTTTTTGTTTATGTTTTATTCATTTCTCAACACAGTGTGAAAATTTTTTAATGCGAAAATTAAGAAATCTTGACTTTTGAAATTGAAATTCAAGAAATTTGTCGGTGTAAAATTGAATTTAAAAGTAAATAATAAATTATCAGAAATCTAAAATGAAAAATTCTTAAAAATGTGCACCTTAATTAAAAAAAATTATTTGTAAAAAAAATAATTATAACTACCTCCAATTTACTAAATGTCGCCAAGTATTGATAGCTTTCAAAACGAGGATAGTTTTTAAGAGCAAATTATCACATAACAAATTATCAATAAATCGATTTACTTTCGATTTACGCCAAGTATTGTAAGCTCTCAATTTAAATTCAATTCAAATTATTATAATTTGCATATATTATAATTTATACTGTTGAATTCAAATGGCTATAATTTACACTAACAAATTTTTACATTAAAAATTCAAAAATGTGTCCACTAATGAAAATTTACTAATAACACTAACGAAAACTTACTAATCCATGAATGAATGTTTACTAATTACACTAATTCACACATTAAAAATGAAAATTCACTAATGCACTATTTTATTATCTTAATGTAAAAAGAAAGATATGTTTATAAATTTTAATATAAAAATTCAACATGGTTGATGAGTGATGGGTTTAATTTCTGCAAAGTTGTACTGAGTCTCAATTTTAAATATTTATATAAAGGACATGTTTATGTCAAGAAAAACGTAACATATATTATAATGTGATTTCAAAAATGAACTATATAATATAATGTAATAAATAGAAATTATATTTATTATATGTTAACATTGAAATGTGTTTTATAACAAAGTTGAAGGATAATTTAATTATTTATAAATCATAAGGATGTTGATTGATGACTGTTTTATTATTGATAAATTTTAAACATATAAGTAACATTTCTGCTAAATAAAATGAGCTAAACAGTCTCGTTGATCTTTCACGATTGTAAGTTAGTACATGCATTTAGTGCATGTACTAGTAACTATAATTAGGTGCTCTAAACCTTAATCATAGTAATGAATGTTAAGTGTGGTTAAATTAATGCACCAAACACTTGATTTTATAATTGTAAAGTAACGTATATATAATTAGTTACTTGCATCGCAAACTGTTACATTTTTTATTTAATTATTGTTAGTTTAAGTATATGTTATATATTTATTGTTTACAGACAAAATAATTTGAATTGGTGCTATTTAAAATATGTTTTATAAATAATGCAATAGTTACAAAATATTTAAAAAAAATCATGTTTTGTAAATACTGCATTGAATTCAATTTTAAAAAAGACAAGCAAATAATCTTGTTATGCTTGTTTATGTCAGTCATTATACTGAATGTTATAAAATGAAATTATTTAATTGAATCTTTACTTTGTTTCAAATTTATCCATTAATCCCCAGTTTTCATTTTTAAAGATGTTTCTAAGAGTTATGTTTTTTATAAACTATTAAGAATTATTTCAAGTTCCATAAGCCCAAGAGCGCATGAAACCAGGCTCGAATTTGTTTATTTTTTGTTATTCGTTTTTGCTTGGTTTAAAGTATTTGCGATTAGTTTCTTTTTTTAATGCATTAATATAGTAAGAAAAATTTTACTTTAATAATTTTTTAGAGGTCTGACACACCAACCAGCTTTTATAAAATTACCTTGGTTTCAGAGAATATCTTTCCTAATGGTAGCAGAGATAATGCATTAATATTATAATAGATCAGAATTAAAATAATTTTCTTCACTACTATACATAAATGACTTAAGCAGATATAAAAAGAGTTAGATAGTAATTATCGATCTCCACAGGCCACATGGCGACTAAATATAACAACAAAATTGTATGCCGGTCGCCACTCGATCTCCACATTTTTTCATCAAAAATGCATCCTATGGGCATTTTATTATTTATTTTCTTAATAAATATCGAATTATTATGAATATTTTATAATATTCTAAAAATTGTTTTATTTAAAGTTTACCATATTTTGAGAAATGCTTAAAAAAACTTGCATTATTCAATTTATTTAATCACTTAAAACTTTTAATTTTTAAAAAGGAGGCCACATGCTTTGAAAAGTGGTTTTTGCTAAAAATACTGTCATTAAGTTGTTACTAAAAGTGGCCACTGTCAGTTGCAAGATTACCTAATTTCAGATATAATATATTCTAATTTCTCGCCTAATATCAGATAGGCACGTAGTCATGCTCTTCAATTCAGATAAGAGCTTTATAAAAATTCCTTTTGTTTTAAATATATATGTTTTAATTCTCTACCACTGGGAAAAATGTTTCGCTCGAACCTCCATTGTTGGAGGAAATGATATCGTTTATAAATTATTGGACTTTAACAACTTTTTAAATAAAGTAAATATTGTTTAGACAAGATGTATTAGTAATTTTTCTGTTAATTATAATGCAATTGTGCAAACTGAGATATTTTAAAAAATTGAGATATGGAAACTAAAAGGTTGAAGTAAAAAAAAATATGGTTGTTAGGAGGAGATTTTTAAAATATTTAAAGTTGAAAAATGTTATTTATTGGAAATTTATATTCAGTTATTCTTGTTACAGTTTTATAACTATTTGTAATGAATAATTTTGAAAGTTTAAAAGAGAAACAAAGATATATAGGATGAAACCAAAAAAATATTTTAAAAAATAATGTTCACAGAAATTTAAATTAAATATTTTTAATTTAAAGTGTTCCTAAAATTGAAGCAAATAAATGAGAATTACAATAAAGCTGTTTGTAAAAGCTGAAGTAATAAAAAAAATTGAAGAAATTTGATTTTAACTAATCAAATTTTGTCTCTAATAATAATTTCTCGAAAAATGGTCTTTTTTTCTTTCTTTTTTTTTTTTTTTTAAATAATTTTGTAAAATTGTTTTGCTTCAGATTATTTCATCTAAAAACTTGAAAAAAATTTGAAATTGGCATTTCTGTTAAAATTTATTTAGTTTTGACAATTTAAAATCTCTGATGAAACAAATTTTGGCACCATAGACTAAATTTGCTTTTGAAAAGCTACATTGCGTTAAATAACAATAGCAATTTCAGAGTTTGTTTAAATAAAATTTCTTCCTGTTTTTCTTCTTTAAATAAATACGTATTGATGAGGAATATCAATTTTATCAACTATACATATCAATAAAATATGTGCCGTGAATATGATCTTAAAATAAGACTTTGTCTTATTTTCTACTGCATGCATATCATTTACAATTTTGAGCTTTCAGAACTAGTTCTACCATTGCTGGCTGAACTAGTGCTCTATATTCTTAAGAATATTCTTATAGTTTGTTTTATTATTTTGATTAAATGCTTAAATGTAGTTAACGTTTAGGGGCTAATTTTTTGAGAGAATGAATGTTTAAAAGTGTATTAAATATATACATGTAAAAATACAAATATATATATATATATATATATATAATTAAANACTATATATATATATATAGGACCACATTGTGAAATGGAAATCTCAAATATACAAATATACATAAAAATATCGTATAACACTCAACTTTTAGCGTTATAAGAAATTTCTTGTAAATTTCTTGTTTGTAAATTTTGTTTATTTTTATTAATTTATTTAATATTATGTTTTTTTAATTGATATGCCTTATCATAAGCTATCATACATTTCAAAATTAACGCTATGATAAGTTTATAAATAAATGATAAGCATTTCTTGATAAACTTTAATTACGTTTCAAACAACAAACATAATTTGTAAGTATATGTACAAATATTATATTAACTGTAATATAAATTACACTATAATTTTTTAATTATTCCATTTTGTTTTAGCAATACTTAAATGTAAATTTTATTAAGATCTATTTATTAATTAAAAAAACAAATTAGTGTATAAATATGAATGAAACTGTTACATATCACGTGATTTCCAATTTTGTCCAATTCTGACCAATGTAACATTTATAAAAATAATATAGGTGCTTCAATGATTTTAAGCGTATAATACAATTCAGAGCTTTGGATAACGCTTTAACATATCAGGCATTTGCCAATACAAGATCTGTCCCAGCCACCTTATTAATTTATAATGTAATACATATCACATTTCAGACAATATATCTTTATCTCTTATCACATTTATAGCATGAGTGTGTTTAATAGATTGAATCGAAAAGATTCGCAATATCTTGAATCTCTTAGAGGTAACTGCGGAAAATTTGTACTAATTGATATCTAATTGATAGAATTCTAAATTGATGTTTTCTGCTTCCTCAACTGAGCAAAATAAGTGAAAATTTAACTAAAACTATTTGATACTTAAAAATAATATATTTTGCTGATCGGCTTGAGATAACGCTTAAAAGTTACCTTAACTTTACAAAAATATTTGTCTAGTATATTAGAATTAGAATTAAACGTCATCCTCCGCCTAAATGACATCGAAATTTCGATTAGTCCATTGAGAAGGCGAAATTGAATCTTCTGATATTGATATCTCATGCCACCTCAATGGATCAATCCAAAATTTGGTGCCATTGAGAGGACAGAATTGAATCTTCTGATATTGATATATCATGCCACCTCAATGGATCAAACCAAAATTTGGTGTCATTGAGAGGTCAGAATTGAATCTTCTGATATTGTTATCTTTTGTCACCTCAATGAATCAGCCAAAATTTAGTCCCATTGAGGGAGCATCAAATAGAGTTACAATTTTAAAATTTTGTACAGATATTCGTATTAATAAATTGTTATTTTTAATCCCTACCGCAAGTGGATCTACAAAATCTGTGACTTTTTTTTAAATGATAAGTATTTTCAGTCAAATTTTAACAATTTCAACTCATAGAGGCAGAAGTTATCAATTCAGGGTTATTAGCTTTTGCATGTCTGTTTGCATATTTACTCTTAATGCAACAACTTTGACGGCTTTTCCGCATAACCGTTAAGAAATTTAGGACACTACGACTTTATTCGATGCATTCTAGTGTTATTTTCTATGATATCATGAGTGTGTAAGTAGAGTATTTAAGATTTTTGTTCTACACGTAGAATAGTTATTTAAAACAGCACATGTTTTTCCAACAAGTTAACAAGCCCTCAATGTATTAGATTAGAACGTGGCTGTCTTTTGCAAAAAATGTTTTTTTCTTCCTAGCGATTGAAAAATGTGTGGAGTTTGGATTCAAAAATATGCTTTTTTCTGAATATTCCAGTTTCGTTAATTTTGTTAAATAATCTAATGCGTATTTTGCTGCATTATGACTCATTTATGGACGGAATTTATCACTTCAAGAGTTATGTTTGTAATGAACTAAACTCCACGTGAAAAATAGATGTTTCCATTTGTTTCAAGAAAATGTATATAGCATATTTTAGTGGAATATGATTTGTGTTTTACTGATAATTGAATGATAAATCAAATGTTTTGATAAAAATAAGATAGATATTTTATTTATTGTTTTGGGAAAATAATTACTAGTTGTTATCATAGGGTGTTATATTTTCATGATGTAAGTTTTCATTCATCCATTTGTTTTATTTATCTAATAATGTTTTAGTTTTGTTAAAGAGCATTGGTCATAATGTTTATGAAATTCACAGTTGTTAAAAAAAATATTTTGAAGTAAAAATTGGAAAAAATTCTAGACGAATAATAATTAACTCCGAATCAAAGTTTAAAATTTTGGGATTGTATCAACAAATTAATAAAAGTTCTTGATTGGTCTATTTGGCAAAATGCTATGGCTTGAATCTTCTTTCTAGTTCTTTTGCGGAAAATTTAAACATTTGCGTTACGCAAATAGGAGAACTTCAAAAACTTGTTACTGTTAGACTAACGGATAAGAGACGGGAGATGGATATTTTTTTTCAAATTAAAAGTCGGCGTAAGCTAAAAGCAGTACACGAATCGATCAGCCATCTCTGGATTTCAAACCTGGGTCAACTCCACCTCTCGTTATACAAATATGCAGTTCAAGTTGCTTAAAAAAGTTAATCAGTTTATGTATAAGCCAGTTTCTTCCATAAAATTAGAAAATAAATAATCTCAGAATTTATATACCTGGGGTGCCAAAGGGTTACCAAGGAAACAGGGAAAACAAATTTTTACTTCAACAAAATAGACTTTAAGTTAACCATTTGATACTACTTTAATCCTTTCAGGTATAGTGCGGTAGCAAAATAACCTCAGTGGTAGACGGATAATGAGTTAGAGTCCCCTTGCCGACCATCTAACCATGGGAAGTTTTCGTGGTTTTCCTCTCCATGTAACGCAAATACGGGTTAGTTAAATTAAAAATTCCTCTACGAAGACAAATTTTCTCCCAATACTTGATCCAGGAGTTCCCTTATCTTCTATTCTGGGTTCAAAATACAAAGCTGCGGAGTTGAGCATTAGTAGTCGTAAACACCAAAGAAATATTGGGTCGGATGTTCAACGATGTTTATTTTAAAAAAAATCATTTAAGGTTGTACGTCTGATTTTAGCTAGCAGTCTCCATTAAGTGTCATTAAAATACGACGATCCCACCTCACATTGCTAATTTATGGGGCAGGAATTTATACAAAAATTATACAATTTAAGAATATGTATATTGTGCACATCGTATCTTTACGTTATTTACAAGCAAGCCCATTATTTTATTTATTCCTTTCATTCAATTCTTCGGTAAAATACATTTCTAATAATCTGCGAACTGTAAATAATTATTAAAGTTAAAATTTATTGTAGATATAGTTATGTTTGTTTTCGTTTAAAAATGTGTTTGCATATTTGGTGTGGTAGATGTAGATAAACTGTTCTGTCTTTCAAACTGACTTCGACAAGAAGTCCTATCAAGAATCAACATATCCGATAAAAATGTGTATAAATATATGTTTGTGAGCTTGTCAAATAGTGATACGTCATTTTTACGTTTGTCTTATTGTAAAATGTGCAATGCCATCCTTTACTTGTGCGAAAATAATAATGCAGTAAATTACTTTAAAAGTATTTGCGTCGTTGTTTTGAAGGTTAAACTGAGTTGTAATTTAAGCTTTGAAAACAGAAAGCATGCATTGATACACTAATACTTGTAATGTGCTTGAAAGTAACAGAAACGTCTGTCAGTACCGTAGTGGAAAATATAAAGGGTATAACACAACTAATGGTTGCAGCTGTAAAAGTTAATATAATTTACCAAAACAAACAAATATCACCAATATGGGGTTGGAAAGTAAAGTACGACTCGCGAGAAAGTGACTGCTTGATTAAAAAAAATAATAGATATATAATAAAAATGGTTTGATTATTTACATCCGTCATGAGCTATTAGAAACGGTCTGGAATTCATCCTTACTGATGATCCGTAGACAATACTGGCACACGAGTACACTACCCAACCAAATTTAATCGTACTAAATCGAATGCAGATGGTGATAGTAATCATTCGGCCTCCGCCCCACGCTCCTAAGCCACTCATTAAGGGTGCCAGGCTGTCAATTAAATATTTACTGTATTGGATTTACAGTAAAAAGCTCTGGTATCATTGACGTAAACATTTATCTTATAAAAAAATATTAAACGTATGAGTGAAGGACTACTCAATTATCGCAAGGTTTTAAGCCTGGAGTGCTTGTTTAAGAAGATAATGCGCTAATCACTCTACTATTTTGTCACACAGCATGGGTAGTATTGAAGGCAGGCGAAACATGTTACACCACTGTTCTTAACGTCATAGTGGTTGAGAGAAAAACTACTATAACACTTCATTAATCTAAACTTGAATGTTGAATGGTGCTTTAATGATCGCATTCATCAATAATATTTACCTTAAGACTTCCTGATTTTTTTTACAGTGAGAGTCAGTCAAAGAATGATCGAAGTTATATAACCAATTAGGTTCTTGCTACTCGAGAAGAAGATGCTCACTGATACACAGACACGTGACCTATGACCTCAGTGCCAGTTGATTGTTTATAAACAAGATTGCGTGTCAAGCTATAAGTTTCTCCACATAAGATAGAATGTTAATTATGCGTAAAGTCAACGCATTTAATATATTCAGTTTTGAGAAAACATTTTCTTTAACTTTTAAAGATTTAAAAACGATATTAATTAATTAAGGCAATGTAAGATAAATAAATTTATAAATTTGCATGAAACGTATTCAGAAATATTATTTTTAATTGAGAGAAAAATATATAAAGGATGGCATTCTTTTCTGTACACTGTGCTATGTTTTGTATACGTGCTCTGTATGTAAGCGTTTTAATTCATTTTTATATGTTCACATAAATATTGAGAGAATATTTATTGTATGGAATGGTGAGAATTGTTTGAGAGAATGTTTTTGAGAATCATAAGAATGGAGAAAAATATTTTATAATATGGTCGACGCTGTACAGTGATGCTATATCAGTATCTCATTGCATAATTGTTCATGCAGGTACAGCTACTGGACATAAAGGGTAATATGTACATAAATTTAGCACGTTTAAGTCACTCTGTAAAGAATTCGTAAAATTTTGTGTGGATTATAAAAATTGCATCACAATACATTAATGCACTGTATTAGTGATATTTTATTAATAATTTTACAAAGAACTTTAACCAAGAATTATTAATA
This sequence comes from Parasteatoda tepidariorum, assembly GCF_043381705.1. Classification (NCBI taxonomy): domain Eukaryota; kingdom Metazoa; phylum Arthropoda; class Arachnida; order Araneae; family Theridiidae; genus Parasteatoda; species Parasteatoda tepidariorum. The sequence goes on from NC_092212.1 coordinate 25,334,657, forward strand.
AAGCATCATTAATATAAATGCTTTAGTATACAGCTGTTGTAATAATGATGTTTCATTTATTTAATATAAAGTATTTAAATTAAAAGGTTTAACATTCTAAAAATATGCTGTAATCACCGTCCTTAATAAAATTTTTGGAACTCTCTTTGTATGTACATTATGGGTAGCAAATTAATATTTAATCAAAAAAAGAAATAAAAACACCAACTTTTTCTTCCGAATCACAAATGAAGAAGACGAGAGGAAAAATATCGAAACCAATTTGATTGCCCGATGAAACTTAAAGGTTTTAGTATCTTGAACAGGTTTTGATGTTTACAATCCCTCCTTCAAAAGTAATTGGTTTGACTCCAATAGCATTGTAATTTTTCCTAGATTTTGATAATTTTTATGTAGGTGGAAAAATATCACCAAATTGGCAATTTTTAAAAATCTTTAATAACGCTTAAAATATTTTTATTTTTCCTTTCTAAAGCCAGATAGTTCTTTGCAGCAAGAATATATATATAGTTTAAAGCCATCGATTTGCTTTGAGTATAAGTCACTAAAAACAGTGGTTTTTTTATTTTTTATATATCACTCAAACAGTGGTTTTTCCTTGGTAATTGAGCTTCGAATAAAAAACGTATATTAATTTGCAACCCTAAATATGTATACTTTTTGGACTTCATTTTTTACAAAAATTCTAAAAATTCGGTGTTTGAAAAATCATTTTTAACGACAAAAAAATTAATAATTAGCACGAATATGTTCTGAAGCTTCATCTCGATCGAGATGTACTAAATATTGATTGCTTAGCTATAGATATATGAATGTTAACTGAGAGAACTGTTAATATGAACGTGCTAGTAATTAGCACAAAATGTGTAATGTGTTAGTTATAAAATTCATAAATGAAAGTTAATGTTAGTTATATCAATATATTTTTACTTATCTGTTTGATTATGAGGAACAAAGTCATATCATTATCAATAATATTGATAATACTTGTTTCTAAACATCTCAATTATGTTTGAATACACTTATAGTTTCAAGGAAATTATTTTGAAAAATTTATGTTATCACCTGCATTTTTAAAAATTTATTTAGGAATATAGTTATTAAATATACAGGTTGAGTGCAATATTATTAATTCGACTTGATTACATTCCAATAACAATTCATCCGTTTTATATAAACTTATTTGCAAAATTAAATTAGCTTGTGTTTCAGCTGTAAAAATATTCATATCGTTGATTACCGTAGTTATCTGTTAAATAAGTATAAATGGTGAATATTTACTTGAGGGAAAATGATTTTATTCCAGTTTAAATAATCAAAACGATTTCAATTCTGTTGAAATTTGAAGAAGTTACATATTCTCTGATAATGGGTATAGTGATTCATTTATGTGTTTAAAAAAACCTAAATGAGTGCTCATGGCGTAATGAGAGAAAAAATTTAAACGTTTAAAAACGTTTCCCGTTTAAAAAATATATTCACGTTATAGTAACGTTAACAAACGTTGATGTAGCGTTTATAAATGTTTTAATTTGTTAATATGTTTGACTTTACAAAGGATATTTCCTTTAAAAAAGAGCATTCATTTTTATTTAAAGCTTTTATTATATATAACAATAGTTTCCTTTATAACATTAATTTATATTCGAAGGCATATTTATATTTTTGCGTAATTACTGTTTCCTGTAACGAAATAGTTCCCATGTATATTTTGGAAAAAGAATCCTTTCTCTTTAATTGATTTTGATAATAAAAAAATTGAATATCATTAATATTCAATTCTTTTCAATCCGCAAAAGAATATTAGATTTAATAATAAAAACGTTAACAAATGTACAAAGTATTATTTATCGTTACGTTGTAAGAAATGAATGTCATTGCATGAGGAATAAATAAAAGTATTGAATCTGCTTGTGAATCTTAAGCAAGCGTATTGAAATTGGGAGGCTAAAATGTTTGGTCTAAAATTATGATTCTTTCTCTAAAATATAAAACTAACGCCGAAGCAATCCGCTGAAAAAATAGTAAAAATATGTACTTATATTCATGAAGTTTTTTACTTGAATAAAATTAATTCTTGAATTTACTTGAATAAAATTACTCAATTAGAAATTCATTTAATGAATGAATTCATATTAATCAAATATGAATTCATTCACTGAATTAAAAAAAAAATTCTTTTCATCACATGTAATATGAAAAAGGATAGATTAAAAATTATAAAAGTTTTCCTAACTTACTTGCATTTTTAAAACTAAAAATGTTTTCACTGTGCATTTTAATTTATACTGATTTTAATTTTTAAATAAATTCTACAATGATATTTGAATTTCTTTTTGGAAAAAATCTTGTATGTGCATGTTGTGCTATAAGTTATATTGGGATAAATGTATACGGAGATTAGCAAATAAAATATTTATCAAGTTAACATGTTTTTGTGGTTAATTTTTATAAAGCAATATATGGATTCAGATTCAAAAATTTGGCACTAAAAAGCCTTGTATTTTATAAAGCTGCTTTTTTACTTAAATTAAATTAAAAATTTAACGAGTAAAATTTACATATTTCACAGTATCTTTAAACATCGAAAAAAAATCAACATAAACCATAAACTAATTAAAGAGTTAATTTTTTTAAAAAAAAACAACATTACAACAAAAATTTATGTGATACAAAATATTAGAACAACATTAGAGCATTATAAACACTAAAATTCATTTATAAATAAATGGAGGAAAAAAAGAGTTACCTAATATTTTATAACAGTGTCTACAGCTTTGATTACTGCATATCTTGTAATAAGCAAGTTTTCGATAATTTTTTTGTAAGTAGACTTAATGCACTCAGCTAGCTCAGCTTTATTTTGGTGAAACTTTTTGAATTTTTTTTTAATATACCCTATTAATTTTCAAATAGGTTTAGATCCGGGGACTTAGCTGGTCACGGTTACATTATAATTTTTATTGTTTCAATCAGATCTTTGTTGGTTTTGATGTATGAGGTGAAGCTAACCCTTGTTGAAAAATAATATCATCCTCAACCAAGTCTCCAGAGGAGGCGATCGTGTAATGTTTAAAAACATCTTGATATATTTCTGAATTAACATTTTCTTTGCGGATGCATACTTTTCTAGGTCCATTTACGCTCATGCAACTAATTCTGTATTCTCACAGCTATAAATTTTACTGAATATTTCAAATAATCCTTATTACTAGCTTGAATGCCATAAAACTCACAAAGCATACTTCTTTCACTGAATAATATCGTTTTCCAATCTTTTCAGCCCTATAACAATTAATAATAATAAGTCAATCAGGTTCGACACACACACGTCGTCGCTTGCAGATATCCAATCAAATAACGCTTCTTAAGTTGTTACCGTCAATACAAAAATTACACTTCTCCGTTAAATTTCCAACGAATTAGAGGCAAATAATAGATAAAATAAAGGATATTTCATTTTTTTCTGGTTGGTGGGCAACAAGAGATTTCTGCTAGACTTGACCATATATGAGCGAAACAATTTCCGAAAATTACATGAGCAAATAAAACAGCCAAAATCTTCACCGAGCTTCGTTAACAACAGTGCCGCTTGCGTGGAACACACATATGCGCCTTTAGGTCACACCGATGATTTCGCTGGATGCAAATATGCGCTAATAAGTATTAGGAGGATTAACTCATAATTGCTTGGATCTATCTATCTATATATAAGTGTGCATGTTTGCTTAGATCAAAAACATGTATTATTTTTTGTTACCTAGCGTCTTAAAATGGCGCTGTGTCTTAACTTCAGATCAAGACATAAGTATGTATTTGGCCGAGATAGCCTGTTTGGTAGGGCACTGAGCCCATGTCCAAGATTTCGTGGGTTCGATCCCAGCCGGCCGAAGACTCCCCTTGTAGTAAATGCGGTGACTGATGCACGTTAAATCTGTCGAATCGCAAAGTAGTCCATGTTCCCGTAACAAATCAAAACCACTTGGGATACTGATCCAGGAGTTTCTTTGTGTTCTGGATTGGTTCAAAATTACAAGGCTTCGGAATTGAACATTAGTTGCCGTAAACCCAAATTTTGGTCGGCTGTTCAATGACGGATATATATATAAAAGTATGTATTTGGAAATTTTAATTAGAACACTTTCTTTTTCTTCAAAAGACATATCTTAATTGGCGATCGAAAGGGGCTGCAGGGGGGCGTAGAGCAGAATTCTCTACCTATGACACATGGATATTGCTTTGCATGCTTTCACTATTAGCGTGTGGAGAGTCCTATGAAAATTAAGTACGTTAGTTTCAAGTTAGTACTTTCAAGTTAGCAAGCTATATGGAACTGGAAACTAAATTGAACATAGTTTCGAAAGAGAGAGTCATTGAAATTTTAAAAAAATATTTGTAACAATTAAATACGAAAAACATTAAAGTAGGGGGAAATATCGTTGTACATTCCCATACAACTGAGAAGAGAAGGAGAGGGAAGGGTCAAGTCATAGAACCGCTCTTCTCTACAGATTTGAGCATTGCGATCGTGAATTGGCAATATCGAAATGGGCTACAAGTGCTGTAGAGCAGAACTCTCCACCTATGGCAACACTTAGCATGCTTTCACCATTAGTGTGTGGAGAGTCATAGAAGGAAGTACGTTAATTTCTGTCTTGATTTTCAAATAGCTTAAAATCTTGTAAATTAGGAAACTATATGGAACTGAAAACTATATTAAACATAGTTCTCAAAGAAAGCTTCATGGAAATTTAAAAAAAAAATTTTTATAATTAAATATGAAAAATAATAAAGGAAAAATATCGTAGTACATTCCAGATACAACTGAAAAGAGGAGGAGAGGAAAGATGAAGAGCTGTATTTGCGACCGTAACACTCAAATACGCCATTTGGGAAGAAAACCGGTTCCATATCTCAACCCTCCTCTTCTGCTCAGTTGTATGGAAATGTTCTACAAAATTTTCCCCAGTCATAATATTTTTTCGCATTTTAATATCTTCTGAAATTTTCAAGACACTTTCTTTAAGAACTATGTTTAGTGCAGTTTTCAGTTCCATATAGTGTCCTAACTTTAAAAAATTTAATCTGCTTAAAAATTTCGACAAAAACTAACGAGCTTCCTTCTTCTATGACTATCCACACGCTAATGGAGAATCCATGCGAAGTGTTGCCATAGGTAGAGAGTTCTGCTTTATGCCACTTCCATCGCCAAAAACCTTTTAACACAAATGGGACAATGTCCCTTTTATATATATATTTTTTTCCGATGCCCTAATTTAAAACAAAAAATAAGTTTTGGATTTTTTTAAGCATAAAAAACAGTCTAATAGTTACTAAAAAATTCATTAGATTATCGGAATTATATTTTTGCTAAAATATAAAATCAAAAAAAGTAGTTAGAAAGAATTTTTTTTTTTCATTCCTTTTCAAAATTTAAGAATTGATTTTGTAAATTAAAGAAATTTTAATGATGAATAGCTGTTTCTCTTAGATCAAACTAGCTGCAAAAAAAGCACAAATTTGAAAAATTGTTTGGAAGATTTTAAATTTAATGTAGCAATAAGATACTGATGTTTCAAGCAGTGTGTGATAACCATAAATTATAAAAATACTAAACATAATATTTTTCTCTTATTTTGACCTAAATTAATACAAAGTAATGATAAAAGTATGAAAAAATATGTTTTATAAAAATTCTGCATCAAAAGGATAAAACTAAGCACAGATGGCACTAACAATTAAATTTCGTAATAAGACCTAAAGGTTACTACTTCAGATTTATTTTTACACTTAAGATTAAAAAATGCACTATCGTATGTTGCTCATGTACATCTAAAGCTTACTATATGATTTTATCTGAAGGCATAAAAAACTAGAGAACAAGTAACCTTCACACTTAATTTATATCATAATAATGTCCTTAAATCAATTTATGAAGAATCTTATAGAATAATAACGAAAATATAGAATCTTATGAATAATAACATTTCGCATAAATTAAAATAGAAATCTCAATAATTAAACTTCCAAGAATATCAAGCATTTTCATACATTGTCTCGTAAGCATAACAGAAGCGGTGGGATTTCTGAATTCCGTTCCAGTTATAGAATCATGTTATTGTTTACAAGCAGTTTCTCCCCCATAAAGAAAGATTCTACAATTCCCATTACTACTCAAATTTGAAGTCTGATAAAAAAATTTTAAACTGCTAGGGTAGGCTACAAAAAAAAAAAATGTTCAAGTTTGAAATTTAGATTTGACCACCAAACAGGGTGAATTTAATTTTTATTTGAATTCAATGACTTTTTAATTATGACATATGCTACAACAATCTCTTATATTTACACTTTACATGGCATTAGTAATCATTACATATTGTGTACACATGATAATTTTGTATGAAAACTTTTATTTTACACTCACTAGCATTACAATCTAAAAATTCTCAACAAGTGAGTCACATATTTCGTCCTATGACAAAATTCTATAAAAACTCTTATTTGCAAAAGCTGACAGAATTGTATTGGTGTCCATAAAATCATGTCTACTTATAAACACTTTTAAAAAGATACACTTCAAAATTCATTGAAAAATAAATACATATTTACAGAAAAACTGACACACATATATACATATACAATATAATTTAAACACAGGTTGTCGTCAGTATTTAATATTTCAAAATATACACTGTATACATGAGAACAAAAAGCTCAAACACTAAACTCAAATATAAAATCTTATTTCTATCACATCTTACAATTAAGGTAAAACTAGTTTTACACCTCTCTCAAATGCATAGAAATATTATTAAAATAGATTAAAAATATGACAACAATTAAGTCTAAAACTACTTCGTCATAAATTAGCATATAAGAGCTTTAAAAATTTAAGAAATAAAAGATTAGATTGATTTACATGCACTTTCTATTTTGTAAAATAATTTAAGTATGATTCATACAGCCTAATGAATAAAAAAATTCTTACAATAAACATTAATAAAATTAGTTTAATCTTCAATATATATCTGCCAAGAAAGGAAATTCGAAACAAACTCAAAATTCATAAATACTTAAACAATAATAATTAAAAAAAAGATTTGACAAATCAGCCAATTTACTTGCATGTTTTAATTAAGAATAAATAATTTAAAACGATTTCATATAAATTCATATTCAAAATAAATATTGATTCAATTGGGTTAAAATCCATACTGTCACACTAACTGAGTATTTATATGCACAAATAAAAAAAATTTTAAAATATTAATTAAAACAGCATCCATTTCAATTAACATAGCTAATTTCAAAACCAATTACCATAGCTGGAGAACTTTATTTTCAGAATTAACATCAGTTAAATTAATTTGAAATTACACCAATACATATAATGCTTCATCTGTATAAAATTAAAAATATCTATTCAAATCAGCCTATTAACTTGCAAGATTGAACAACTTTTTAATTAGTAATAAATAATTAAAAACAAAGTCTTATAGCAAAGTAAATAACTTTATAGAATAAAGAACACTGTAAATTTGTCCTGAAATATTCTTACTATTTACAGACTATGATTAAATTTCATAGTTTATTTATTTCATAAATTTTATATTATAATACAATATTAATATCACATTTTTTTAAGAAAATAGATAAATTAGATTTTTTTTACCAAGAAATTTGATTTGAAACATTTAAAATAAAATACAAAAACAAACATTACTGATTTTCCTAACTTATTATGTCAATAATTCAATTACATTAAAGTAAATATTTCTCTAATAGTTTTATAAGATATGTATTAAAATTTGTTTATCTGATTTATAATTTTCATTTAGCCTTTTTTCCTTCCCCCTAAAATTTCATAACTGCTTTCATGCAATCAGAATACTTAGTGACATTTAATACTTCTTCAAAGTCACAAATTCTACTTTATATTGAAATATTTTACTGCAACAATGCATTTCAATAAAAAAATGCAATGCTGCTTATACAAATACCAAATATTAAAAAAAAGGCTGACAGTTTCAAAAATCAATTAAAGAAATAACTTTCCTGAAAATCAATTAATGAAAAAGTTTTCTGAAAATCACTTCAAGAAAAAAAGTTTTCAGCTACGCATCAGATCATCTCAACTGAAATATGGAACAAGAATCTTAATTTAGTTCTTACACAGCACTACATATTTTTAAAATACGATGCCACAATTATCTTCAAATCGCAGTGCCATTTTATGATGAACTGTAAAACAAATTTTTAAACTTTAGGAGAATGAAAAATCTAATTCCTAAGCAAACATTACATTTCTAACTGTTTCTATTTTCTTTAAATAGTCAGTCATTTTTAGATGTCTTTGATAAGAAATTAACTGAGTTATCTGTTATCATGCTTTGTACATAGTGCGCTCTATTATTTAAAATTCTTGTTCAGAAGACAGAAAAAAACTATATAAATCTGAGCAGCCTTAAGAAAAGAGCATTATCTTATATAGGCTCTGCAAACAGGAACAAAGTTCACTTTAATATTTTAGATAACAAATAGGTCGACATGTTTTGCTAGAAAATGATTAAATAAAATTACTTATTCCAAAAAAATCTGAGTTTCAATTTGATAGTATAAAAAGAAAAGATCACTTTCAAAAGAAAATTATTAATTATTGTATTATCTTTTACAATTTTAAATTAGTCACATTAAAACACTGTTTTGGATATAATTCATTTTATACCTGTATCTTGAGACTATGATAAAAATAGGCTACTATAAATACAGTCATTACAGAACATTTGGCAGCAATTTAATAAAAAGAATAGAATAGTTTGACATACTGCAATGGTTTATAACCGTGATACTTTATTTTCTGAAATTTTTACACAGAATTATTATTCCAAAACTTTTTTAAACTGAAATATAAGCCCAAAGGACAAAAAAAAAAATTCAAAACTACACAAAATATCACAAAAAAGCTCACTAATCACTTCAATATCAGACAACAGAATTCATTTTTTTAACATAATAATAAGATTAAATCAAAATAATACTAAATGATTGATATCAGGAAAAAACAACTTTAGTTTAACAGATAAAAAGGGGGAAAAACAGTGTGGACTATTCCAATGCAATGCTGTTCTTCTTTTACAACATTAGGATCACATCATTAGAAAAAGAGAAACATACAGTGGTGAGTTCTGCTTCACTAAGTAATGCTTTGCAGTAACGATGAGAAATATATAATTTATATGTATACAATATAAACACATTTTTCTTCAATAGGATATGGTTGTGGGAAAGCACAATCTGACTTACCAGACGAAAATAATAAAAATATGCTATATGGAAACAAAATAAATATATATCTTTTTATCGGCTATGACTGCTATAATGAATGACTAAGATGCAGTAGAGCTCTCTTGTTGACTCTTTAGCACATTGTAACAACCCTGACACACACGTACGGGTTTCAGTATTCGAAGCCTGTTGATTTCTGATTCAAAGCGGCTGCATCTGCAGTTTAAAAAATGATGTATCAATTACAGTATTTTATAGTATATAAAGATATTTATACACATTAACAAAATATTAGATATTATATTAGGGATTGATATGACTTTTTCTGAAATTTAGAAGGACAACTCAAATCTCTAGGCTGCAATACAATAGAGATTTGCCAGTAAAAATAAAAAAAAAATTAAAAAAACACTTTCAGGAGGTTAAACAGATATTCTCTCATTATTTATCAATAATTTTTTCAACCCTACAATGCATATTAAAAAATATAAGCATTAATTTCCACTTAATTTTTAATAGATCGATAACATCGACCGATAATAGATCAAGAAAGGATATTTTTTTCTAACAGAATCTAAGGCATTTTTCTTAGTTGCTTTATGTTAATTCTGATATGATTAAAATAGAATAACAAGTAAAGAAAAATAAGCATTTTCGGTACCCTTTTTATGATTTTAATCACCTTTCTAAGGCCTCGTGATATTTGGGTTATTAATATACAAAGCTTAAAAATGAAACTTTTGACTTCAAAGATGCACCACAAACTCAAGGCTCATTTAAAGGAACTGACAGAGAAAATAGAATAATTATACACTTTAAACAGTTACAAAAAGTAAATAAATAGCATTTACTCAATTGCCAATCCAATGAGCTTTTTACAATTAAAATTTTTTTTCAGACATGAATGAATAATTAAACCAAGTAGTTGCTCAAATAAATCAATTTAAAGAAAAAGTCTGGTAATTTAGAATAATGCAATAGCAAAATTTAATCATAGATAAGCCATGAAAAAGGTTGTGGCCCACACTGGACTGTTGAATCAAGGACGATAATGAAATCGAAAATTAGTTGAAAAATTTATGTATGTATAAAAATTTAGTTGAAGTTAATAAATTATGTGTCAAAAACCATTAAACCAAAAGTATTGTTTTTATAAAAATGGAGATCTGCCAAAAAGGAGTCACATTCTTTTTACTCACTAGATGGAGGCAGCAACGACAAGTGGATAATAATGGATCAACAGTGTCTATTAACTTCCTTCATACACTGTTTCTGAAAGCACTCTTTTGAACCTTTGAGAAGGAACATGGCATGCTCTCCATACACCTTTTCCAATGGTCAATTAATCTCACATTCTCCTACACCTTTGCTGTCAATAAGTGTGCAACATTATACTGCTTTTCTTTGTTCTGTGTCACTGTTTCTATTTCACATCACATTAAGAAACGAAAATGGCTGACAACTGCTCATTAACTAGTGCTTGCATGGCAACTATATTACCACTTAGTGAGTGAAAAGTGTTCAAATCTTTTTCATCACATAGGAAACTACATTTCAGTCTCTAAAATTCTAAATATCATAGTTTTAGGTTTCAAGGATTCTGACTTGTTACTTATTAACAGTACCTAATAAATATCTTTAAACTGTGATGGAATTTTCATCGCATTCGAAAATATTTTCCTGATGGTAGCATAAGTAATTTACTAAAATTTTAATAAATTAGCATTGAAGGAATTTTGCACACCACTTATTATGAATGGTAAGAAAAAAAATCGAAAAAAAATAAAATTATGATAAAAAAAATTGATCTAGATGTAAGTAGGTTAAAAATATTTATTTTAATAACTTTTTGTAGAAAAGGTTTCAGATTCTACTATTCTTTACCTGGAACAGAAGAGTTGTCCACAGTTGCGGCAGTGATGTCTTCGTTCAGAGAATGAAAACCTGACACCACATGCCGTACAGTTGTCACCTCCTTCGTCTCGCACCCAGTGGTCTGCAAGGCCACGTCCTGGCTTATCTGTCACACTCCAACTGAATACCCGACCCCTTGCATCACCCACATACACTGTCTTGTGATCTCTGAAAAAAAAAATACTCAATTCATTACTTTTAAATTAATTGCTCATTATTTGTTTCTAGTAAGAGTGAAATTGTGTACAAAATAACTTTATTGACATTTCATTTGGTTATCAATGAATTAAAAATGAAAATTAAAATATTAGGTGGCACATATCAGATATCAAATCCCCATAAACTAGATTTTTAGAAAATATGAGGAAATATTACACTTTAAGACTGATAAATGTTATTCATACTCTCCAACTAATACAGAGTTTCTGTAGTTTCAAAAAAATTTTTTTAATGGTAGAGAAGGTAATTTATGAATATTTTAATAAATTGAAATTGAAAGCATTTTGTTCAATATTACATACAAATAATTTAAACACATAAATAAAAAATCAGACTGAACATAGTTCAAAAGTTCTTATATAAAATGTATGAAAATTGTTCAGTTTTAAAAGCTTCTACTTATATTCTTTACCACTCAAAAATTCATAATGCAATTTTCTCAAATGTTGGTGATTATGCAAATTTGTGGAAATAACTTCAATGTTCATTTTATAATCATATAATATTTTTTTTTCATTTAATTAAGCATTCAGAGAAAAAATACAACTCAGATGAAAAATTTATATTACTATTTTAAAGATTAACAATAACAGAAACTATCCTTAAAAACATTCATGCAAAAAGCATGTAATTGTAACCCATTGGCAAATAAATTAGGGCATTTTTAATTAAAAAAAATCCATTATTTGGGAAGCTCAAAGCAAAATACATTGAATGTAATCATCAGTTAAATTACAGAATATGTAAATAAAAATATCTCACCTTGATACAGCAAGAGCTGTAATGGCAGCAGGTTCAGTGTTATCAGATCTGTCAAAAGCTGTATGCATTGTCAATTTGCTTCGGAAGACTAATTGGCAATGCCACTTGAAACCTGAAGAAGACAGTTAGTATTAAATTAATATTTACTGACACAGAGAAATAATTTATTATTCAAATTAGAACTTTTGAGATATTCTACTTAACATCCAAAACATCTAGTAAGCAAACTCCCATTTTGTGAATAGAAGTTCAGCTTGTCTAACGTTGTTAATAAAGATGTTTGCATTTTAACGTACTTGGTATTTAATTCGTAATACAGGTGTTATTATACTTAACAAATAATACAGCAATACTTTGTACAGAGTGACACAGTCATGTAGGAACCATACATTCCAGAGGTCACTCAATGTCAAATCCTCTAGAAAATTGGATATTACGTCCTTGAGAAATTCAAAGTATTGGAATCCCGCTAAGGAGCCCGCATAGAAAATTGCGCCAGTCAGTTTTTGAAAATTTAAGTTCTTTGTATTTAATAAATAAAATATAGCTAAAAGTTTTTTGTTTATACTTGGAATATTTCTCTTATTAACTCATTCCTAACCATATAATATTTTAAATACTACAATAAGTACACAGAGAATTTCAAATTTAAAAAAGAAATTAACACTTATGGATTAAAATATAACAATTAAGTACTTAAAAATAGAACAAATTTAGAAATTAAATTAGTAAACTACCATCTTTAAGAACTTTCTTCTTCTTTTTCACTCTGACAGCAGAGCCATTATTATCTAAGGCATCGTTATCAGATATCATCACAAACGAGTCAGTGAGTGAGGTATCCGACTTGCTCAGGCGCATCTTACTGCTCGCAGAATCCACCATCTCTTCACTGCTCTGATTGGTCACTTCTGGACCAACAGTGCTGCAGCGTTGGACATTGCTAGGATGTTCAGGTGGATACTCAAAATGCTCAGAGTGGACTAATTTTTTAGTTTTGGCCACTTCTTTTGAGTCCTGTTCTATTTCTTTACTGTGGAAATGAGAAACAGTCTTGGAATGCTGAATTTGGGTTGGAATGAGAGAGTCTTTTGGAACTTCGTTAGAATTCACAGGACTTTTTAGGTTCTCTTCTTCTCCGAGATCTTCGAAATCTTCATCTGCAAAAGGATTTGATAAGCATATTTATAATTTTATGGTTACATAGCTTGGAAGAAAAATGAAGCACAAGTAGTTTCTTGGGGGAAAAAGCTAAATACAAGTATAAAAAGGATTTCGATTCAGATTTAGATCCAGAGAAAATTTCAATAATCATAATTTTTTCTAAAAATTTATTTTTAAAATAAAAATCTGCAAACCTTGTTTTCTATTTTATTTGCACGTGAAATTTCAACGAAGGTATCAAAATCACAGAATATGAAAATAAGACAAGTGGTCCAGAATGACAGGTTTTATCATACAAGCGCATTAAGCAAAAGATTAAATGAGGCCCTTCATCAAATGAAAAATTTCTCACTTCTAAGGGCCACTAATGCATAAATAAAATATAAAAATAAAAGAATAGTATAAAATCTAAAGATGAAAAAAAAAGAAAGAAATGATAAGGTGTTTAGTTTTAGGAATGAAATTCAAAAAATGAAAAGAAAAAAAACTCATTTCTACAGTTTAAGCAAAATCTAGGACATTCCTAGTGGCACCACAGAAAAAAAACAGATTTAAAAAGTCCCACAAAGCCTAGTTTCAGCTCAACTAAATCATTATTAATAAAATAATGCATTTTTCTCCCATTTGCTGTTTTACAAGACATCAATAACAAATTTATATGGCTAGAAGTACTTTATAAAATAACAAAACGGCACACAAGTTTCAAAGTATACAGTTAACTGAAATATAATATAAAGGAGCTTTCACTAGTTAAATGGCTCAATTATAAATATATCAAACACAGAATGTAAACAATGCACAGATTACAATTATGATCACTACAAGGTGGCATGATGCGAACATACTTAAAATATATTCCAATTTTAGATTTGTTACATAAAAGTTTTAAAATGTGGATATGTTATGCAAATCGCCTACTTCTATAGCATGTAGGAAAACTCATCTGAGCCCATGTAGATCACCTACTTCTATATGGTCTATAAGGAAAAACTTATATGGGCCATGCAGGTTTTGCTCTGTAAATTTCCATGTAGGTATATAAACAGAATGTTAAAAATAAAATTGTATTTCATAAAATGTAGATTAAAATTTAATTGCGTAAATTCAAATTATTAATAGACGTTTGAAAATTCTGATAAAATTTTTTATAAAGCATTTTAATTTTCAAAAATAGCATTTTAAGATAACATTACGGTGAACTCATGAGAAAATATATAAAACAAATTATGGTGTAGAAAAAATACCCTGATAAATATACAAAGCAACTATATTAAGAATATATTTTTAGTATCGATGACATTACCATCCTTTTCTTCCTCAGACAAAGAGCTACCAGATGCACTCTTGGTAAAGCGATTTTTGTGGTCAGTTGCACACAATGTGCTTCTTTGTATCAGTTCTCCAATGTCCTTGGATCCAGCCAAGCTCATTCTTCGAACTATTTCAGCAGCCTTTGTTTCCACTTCGGTTTCTGCTTCTTTGGAATCAGTTTGGTCCTCTTTTTTATCAGTGGAAACGGTTTTACTCTCTTCTTCCACACTAAGGCAAGTATCTTCTGGAATTTGAACGTAATCAGCAGACCACATCTAAAAATAAAATAAATATAAGTCAAGCAGTTTTAGAGATGAATCATAAAATGTTATTTAAATAACATAAAAAAAGCAATTTTTATAAATTAATGCAAAATTTTTAAAAAAAATCACGACATGGAAAATAATTTTTCATTGGAGGGAGATTTTTTTTTTAAACCATAGATAACTAAACTCTGTTTCTCTGCAACTACTAATTATTCAACTCAACTAGAATAAAAAAAACATTCTATTTTTCTACTTCTTACATTTATGTCAAACAAAGTAGCGTAGCTCAAATGAATTACTTTAAATTTTTCATTAAAACGCAGATATGCAATAAAATTTTTGTCATAGCTAAAATTTTTTAAAAAAATGTTTCAAAAATGTAATTATTTATCACATAAAACTTAAAATCAAAAATCATTCAATGAAAAACTAATGTAATGGTTTAAAATCTTATTGACATCACACTGTCAACCCCATGTTAAAATCACAAATATACTAAAAGTTACTTTTCAGATAAATGTATTTAAATATACACTATACTATATACCAAATAAATGCATGTACTATTTGGAACTACTAAGGTGTGGTGCTCATGACACGTACCATATATTTTTAAAAAAATATACATATACATATCACATGAACAATCTTTATTTTATTTTGAACTGCTAAACCAAAATGGTGAATTTAATTTTTCATTTTTTCATACAATTGCTATACTTTATAGGGAAAAATAACTTACTGTTTACATAAAATAAAATGAACAGACTGATTAAATTGCCCATTTAGTACATTTTTAATTTTACTAGTTATAAAGAAAGCAATTATTATTATTAGGAATATGCATAAAAATACTGGCCCTGAAATGTATGTAGACTTTTTTTTCATTCCGAAAATTCTTAATTCAAAAACATACTATTATAAATACTCAAAATTTTGGGCTAATTACCACACTAAGGTCAATTGTAAGAAAACAGATCATCGATTTAATTTTCAAATTCTTTAAATAAAATGGTTTTGAATAGAAATTTTTTTTTTCAAACAAAAGTTTTTGGCATACTGACTTGACAGTTTAGAAATACTGCAAATTTCTTACTATAGCGAACTTTGTAATCAGAACCTTAAATTACATTCAAATCATTTTTCATGTAACAAAGTGACTGTTTTCCTATAAAGAATAATTCAGAAGTCTGTGCTTTAGCCCATTTTTTGACAGTTACCTTTTTGATTCTCAACATTGAGAAAATATGCAACTTCAGAATTATTTGGAACATTAAAAGGGGCTGTAAGAATAAAGGCAAATAACTATTGACTGCTTCATATTCAACAGACAAAAGATATTTTAAGAATTGTTATAATGCACAACAACAAAGGCCACGAAAGTGACGTTGCTTCCAAAATATGAAAACGCACTACAATCATTCAAAACCATTGAAAGGAGGAAAATATGCCCAAAACTATTTTGAGATCACTCTTAAAATGTAAAAATTTTAATTAAAATTTAAAATCGCCAAACACAAAGCAATGTAGTTTTTCAAGTAAAATAAAACTAAGCGTGTTTAAGTACATTATTTTTTAAATTGATGAAATGACTTTACTTTCAAGCATCTTACTGATAAAATTTAATGATTTTAATAAATTTATGTATTAAATAAAAAGTCATTTATATGCTTTTGAACATATCACACTCTAAAAAGTTTGTGATTACTTATTTTAATAGCTGCAAATCTCTATACACTAATGAAATTTTCTCCATAACAAATTTTTCAATTGAAATTAACTGGTTTTGTTTGAGAGCAACTACACTGTATGTAGTTTACTTTTCAGGTTCCTGATTGGCACAGAAAGTTTATACCTAAGAACTAGTGGCACAGTTATAATTTGATATGTTGGCTTAAGGCCAACAAAGGGTATAATCGCTGATATTATACCCTGAAAGGTTTAATTATCACCACATGGGACTATTCAGCTGTTCATCTAGATAATTCTACGCTAATAACTGAAAAACTAAACTCAGTGGAGCAACAGCCCATAGACAGCCAAGGCCTACTATGCCCATCCCAGTTTTCTTGAACTTGGGCTCTGGGATGCAAGAGCAGATGTTCCGGTTGGGTGGTCAGCCGTACGGAAAACTCCCAGTGTTTAGTCCTCAAGCATGCTTGGTTCTCATTTTATCGACCCACTAAAGGGATGAAAGGCTGATTTAACTGTGCCCTGCTCAAGGAATGAACCAAGGACCTGTGGCATGAGAGTGCAAAGCACTACCACTCAGCAGATGTTCTGGTTGGGTGGTTAACCGAAATGGAAACTCCCAGTGTTTAGTCCTCAAGCATGGTTCTCATTTTATCGACCCACTGAAGGGATGAAAGGCTGAGTTAACCTTGCCCAGCCCAAGGATCGAACAGAGGACCTGTGGCATTAGAGTGCGAAGCACTACCACTCAGTCAGCAGACGTCGCTAATAACTAATATAAATTTGAAATAAAAGAGTTATAAAAACAAGCATACGAACCCTGACCACTCCATCACTGGATCCAGTCATGATAACATTTTGGTTATCCCATTCATTCAAGTATGAGAAAGCTACACATAGAATTTGCTGCGTCCTGTCCGCTCTACCAGTTGCAGTGTTAACAGAAGCTATTTCATCTCCATTGATTGACCAGAGAAATAAGTGAGTCCCAGCACATGTTGCTATGTCACCCTGCAACAACAGCATCACATATACACAAAAATCAGGAAAAAATTACTTTATTAAACAAATCAGATTTAGGTATTCTTGCAGGGGCATTAAATCATCTTTTTTTCACTTCTGTAATCGAAGGAACCGAGTTGCTTAAATTGCTTAAAAAATAAATACCTCTAATCAAAAACTTTGACCTTTTATTACAGAAAATTTTTTCATTGAAAAGTAGTTATCACGTCACATTCTGACATGAGATGCTAGAACATCAACATATAATTTGTATTCCTTTTGGAAAAGATACTAACAAAAAGAGGTATTCGGAAATGTAATAATATTTTTTATAACTTAGAAACAATTTGTACTTTGTAATTTAGAATTGATGCTTAGTAAGAAAAGAAATTTAAGCTTATAATCTTCAAAACACATATACTTGCACACTTCACAATGTATTTAACATGCATTGAAGTTTCCAGATTTGAAACTAAAAAATTCTTCTATTTGAGATTTAAATTTCAAAACTTACTATAGTTGTCTCGTTTTTTTGGTGAAAAATAAAAGATCTGTGTAGAGAATAATATGTTTGTGTGTATTGAGCTGTTATATAGTGGAAATATTAGAAACACGAAAATTACCTATCTTGAAAGAATAATGAACAGACTGATGAAAAAATGTCAGATTTAAAAAAAATGTGATTTATGGCAAGAATGCTCCAAGTGCTGCTATTGAAATATGTACTACCTCCTTAAAAACTCCTATATATGTACCTTTTACACCTCCTGATTGATTAAAACCGAATTGAAGATACAATTGTGATATTGCCTAAAAAAGTGTGGAATTTCAAATTCTTTAAATGGGCATAAAGATAATTTTTTGTGGGGCACAGCAAATGAGGATGACTTAGAGTTTGTATGATGGGATGATACTGCTAACATTACTGCCTGCAACACAGATGGTATTTTGGAATCTTTAAATGTGTAATTTTAAAGTATGATTTATAAGTTTTCATTCTGATACATCTTTGAAAAATTCTTGTATAAATTATCTAAACTTTTCCTAATCTGAATTTTTTAGAGCATAGCTAAAAGTATTATTTCTAAAAGAAAAAACTTTATATTTAAAGAAAATTCTATGAGAGAATAATGCAAAAATAATTGTGGATAACATATTAAAAATAGTTTTTGTAAGAAGTAAATTGATACAGAGTTATTCATGCCAATCTCACTGTTTATACTGCATTGATATTTCCTGATCGACAAATGTCTGTCGACTCCCTGTTTTTCGGAACATTTTAGGAGTTTGGAAAGGAGACTTATACACCAATATATACAGTAATGAGGAATACTAACCGTAACTTCATTTATTGCAATGGCAGCAACAGGAGCAGGATGACCGAGCAACTGGCGTACAAAAACAAGTCGGCTAAGGTCCCACAATATGCACGTTCTATCGCGAGAGCCACTGACAATTAAGTTATACGCACGGGACGCAGCCAGACATGTGATTGGCTCAGTGTGACCATATAGATTCTTCTTAATGGTCAGTTTCTTTTTGTCATAGTGCCATACAGTAACCATCTGAGAAAGAGAGAACAGAAACAGTTTTAACAAAGGTATAGAACAGAGGCTTGAAGAAACTAAACAAAAATACAGGTAGCAAAACAATACAAAATGTATTCATAAGTATAATGTTGAGATAAAAATTATATACACACAGAGAGCTAGATAACTACAACAAATTTGTATTGTTCTTTATCAGACATGTAAAGTAACATTTTATAAAACATATTGAAGTAACTAACGAAAAATTTAAATAAAAGTCTTATATCATACCTAGCCTCATTTTATATTATACCCAGACTATTATAAGTTAACATTGTAAAGATATCAAAATTTAGTCTTTGTAATTAGCTAAAAAAAATACTTTGTTTATAAAAAAAACTTTGATCAATTTGCAAATATAAATTTAAATGCTTTAATAAGGTAGTAATAGTAGTTCTTTATTTATGTCACACTAGAGCTGCACAATAGGCTATTGGTGACGGTCTAGGAAACATCTCTGAGGATGATCCTAAGACAGGCCATCACAATTTTTTAGCCTGATGACTTACACGTGAAGGTGAGTAAGGTGCGTTAAAAAGAGAATTGAGAATAAAAAATTGATTTGATCATACTCATAACTCATCACAAAAAAAAAATCTTTGCTTTTCATTAAAACTAAAAAACTTTCCTTGATAACAGTCATTTAAGATTCAGTATTCATAAAATAAAAACTATTTACAAGAAATATGTTGTTTGTTTAGATTGTTAAACAAAACAAAATTTCAATAATTTTTACGACTGGATAAAAATAAGTACAATGAAGTGAATGATTCAATTTTGAAAATACTCATTTTTTCAACAAATTAAAAACTTCACACAGTTATGGTCTTTATAGTAAATTAATTAGGTAAGCTGTTGCTGATGTAAAAAGCGTATACATTTATAATAAGTTTAACATTTTAGATAACTATATTAATGGATATGCTGATTCTCACCCTGTTAATATTCTAACACAGTTTTCAAATGACTTTGAGAAAGTAAAAGACAAATGCCCAATTATAGATGTGAGGATAATAATTGGATACTTCAATGCTTACATTTTAGAGATGAAAATGAGCTAAGTTATACTGGAAGACATAGCTTGCACTTACAACCTGTGTCAAAATCAGACTCTCAGGAACTATTTGACACATTTGGTTCAAATTTTGTATTCTGTCATGCAAAATTACATACTTTAAAATGTAAAAAAATTTATACCTTACAATTCAAATCCTCTATTATTATATAAAATTATAAAAAGCAATAAATATTTACTAATATTTATTTTTTGTATGGAATTATCTTTGAATAAATGAGTTCTATAATTGTGTCCCAAATTTTTTAAATTTGCTTCATAATCTCTCGAGATATAGCAGAACACATAAAAATAAAATTAACATTAAGGGGCCCTAACTTCGTAACCGCTCTTCAGACCAAACTAACCGGACCATATTTCCCAAATTGCGGCTACCCCCTAGATAACCTCCTTGAACCACTGAAATTGAGTCCTAGAACACAAAGATCTAATTGTTAGTTCAAAAGCTATTCAGGGTGGTCCTTTTTTTTTTTTTGCATACTGTACAAAAGGAACATGTACAAATCTTAATTTTGTTTAGAATTAACTTAATTTTAGGAATTAATTTTGTTTCGAATTGCCAAAAAAAAATATATTTCATGTTACAGTTCAAACCATTCCAATGAAATACTGCTTTTGACATTGAAGTTTGGATTGGTGTATTGAAAAATTAGCTCAAAGATTTTGTAAACAACTTATTGATGGTGGTTGGCAACTTTTCCTCACTAGCACACATAGTTCTTTTTCATAGATTATACAACAAAAGAAAAAACACAAAGCACTAACTAGAAATCAAATAAGAAGGGTAACATACTGAATTGGTCCCAGCAGTTATGATGATTTTGTCATTAGGGGCAGCACAGCACAAAATCTCCCCAGAAGGGGTATCTTCCCAAACAAAGAGAGCTCTTTCCATTTCATAAGGTCCAATACGGATGCTGTGATCTGCAAAACCCCAGGCTACATATCTGGAATAGAGTGGTGGAACTAACACTTTATGCTGTTCCACAGCCATTAGGGTTTTTTCATGAAACACTATATGTCCAACTGGTCCTTTTACATCTGCAAAATAAAACAAATAATGAGACTAAACAACACTGAAGCATCCAATTTTAAAGTTACAATTTTTATATAAAAATAATATTCCTTTATATGATATTTCTGCTTTTATAGAAGATTCATGAAACAAAAAAACAGCAAGTTAACTCTTTGACATAGAACACGGGTGACACTTTTATACAATTTTTCTGACACTCTATAATTACAAGTAAGAATATATTTTCGTAAGTCTCAATTATCAAAAACAGCTAATGGCTAATAAAAAAAATTGGTTTCTGAAAAGGAATTGTATTATCGAATTATATTTGTACTTAAATATAAAATCCAAAATAAGTAGTTAGAATATTTTTTCATTCATGTTCAAAAATGTATCAATAATTGAGTTAGTAAATTAAAGAAATTTCAATCCATCATCAAAATCATGAATTATTGTTTCTTTCAGATCTAAATAACTGCAAATTAAAAAAATTACTTTTTGGAAGTGAATTGTGTTTGGAAGATTCTACCTTTAATGCAGAAAAAGACACTACTGTTCCATGCTGTATATCATAAACATAAATTAAAATAAAATGATAAATATAATATTTTTCACTCATTTTCACCAAAATAATACAAAATAATGAAAAAAATATGTTTACTAAAAATTCTGCAGTAACAGTATTGTTAACATATATACTGTCTGTGGCAAGAGCTCCAATGAAAACTTAAAACGTAATTTGCACAAAAACCTAAACTTTAGATCAAGAATTCTGAAGCTGTTTTAAAATATTCTCCTTTTATAATGCTAATCATAGGAACATTTGGATTTATCTAATTTAGAAAAAAAAAATTAGCCATGCAGTTATTGTGGAAATAGCTTTTCAGCTGTTCTGCATCAGGGTCTGCCCAGGATAAACTTACTACTGTTTAGTGGTACCTTCACAAATTCAACTTAAGGAAAAACGGTGTTTCACAAAATACTTATAAAAGCAAGTTCTAAGATACCCCCCCCCTGCTTCGTAAAATTTTGGACAATGATTTTTATGGATTTTTGGATACAATTTTAAGCCCAAAATTTTACACTAGCAAAATTTTTTTTGAACATATGGGAAATATATATAGAAATTTACTAGTCATAAATGATTTTTATATGTAGTGACAATTTTTAAAAATATTTTCTTATTTTACCAAATGTTGTGTTGAATTTTTAATATAATTTTCAATTTTAATAAATTATGTCTAAATTTTCACAAAATAGGTACCTCTTAAAAAAACCTAGACAGACCTCTGTGTAGTGTTGCTACAACTCTCTTTCCTTTTTATGACTATCAGTGAGCCTATTTCTGCCCAAACTGTCTGACTGTTTTAGATAGCCTCTCTGTAAATAAATTAAGCAGTTTTGGTCTGCCAATTTTTGTGTAAGGGTTGAAAACCTGTGAAGAGGGGCAGGAGAGAGGTGAGGAAGAGAGGGGAGAGGACTGGACTAGCTGCTAGAAGAAGTGGAGAAAAGGATTTTTGGTAGAAAATTCTGAAGAATAAAGATACATCTACCCTGAAAGAATGGCTGCAACAGGACTGAACAATTAAGATAAATCCAGCGAATAATATCCTGCCACTTACAAATAGATCATCAGCTCCTCAACATTTTTAAGCACATGTGCAAGATAAGTGACTTTAGATTTTATTAACTCCAGCAGTGATTCCCTTTTCTTAAAGATTCTTCAAATCTGTTTGTCACATGTTGATATAATATAATTTGTATAGTATAATTTAATATAGTATATAGTAATATAGTATAATTTGTAATGATCTTATTTTATTATGCCACATGGTCAAATTTATTCTCATGAGTAAATCTTGATAATTGAGTTGATCATCATTAAAATTGCTTAAGTTAATTCTATCCCTTGTGATCATTATTTCTGGACAGATATTTTTTTTATACTTTATTTGTATGTGTTGGTGATGATTTGGGATAGGCCTTAGTTGTAAAAATGCATTAGTACTAAATTGTAACAATTGTCCCACTATACTTTACCCAAATTGTCACCACATCTGTGCATGTAATATTGACCGTATCTTACCATATTATTTTTTATGAAGATATCTATGAATAAGCTAATAAAAATAAAATATTCACCCTATTTAGTGATCATGTAGTTGATCTAGGATATTACAGATTATCATTTATTTTAATGTATGTGGTTTGCATTTGGTTTTTGTAATGTATCTAGTGGTCCTTAGCTATGAAAAGGTTTAAAAATAATGATATACACTATTAATGTGAATATTACAGCGATAAATGGCAAATAATGTTTCGCATATCAATAATTCAAAACCCTTTCGTTAAGCAATTGAAAAAAACAAGACTAATAAATACATTGCTAAAAGTAGAACTTGTTGCTTCTTAAACTCACCTTTGACAGCATGTTTAGAAGGTTCTAAATTGTCAAGATTGTGGAAAAATAATTTGTCTAAGCTGTAGCTTAAACCTGGCATTATGGGGCCTGGATCAATGATACTAGTTCGATTGGTAATTTTCTTTGAGGGATGAGGTTTTTTAAATAGCTGAAAAGAAAAAGAATTTTTATTCAATACAGAATAAAAGCAAGAATTATTCTAAAAAATTTCAATAACTCTTTTAATCTGATTGTCACATATATTCAACAGCATGAAATGCTCTCCTTTCCCGGTCTCAAAATACTCTCACTCTCTTTCCCGGTGTTCAAAAATATAATTTTTGGCACAAATGGTATGTCCATAGGATTTGAGATACATGTAGGTTTGACCTTTTACTCGAAATGAGAGACATGACTCACATGCACATGCTTTTTGATTATATAAACAAGAGGGGAAGGGAATGTTTCCAAATCCCATGCTTTAAGATGGCTTTTTAAAATGAGCATGAGGTATTTGTTTTTAGTAAGAGGGAGAGTTTTATTTCTTAAAAGCATGTGGAGTATTTCGGTTTACAGTCTAGTTTTAAATTAATAGTAAGATTTTGTAAATGTCACATATTTCTGTTTTTACCCTTACCATGAAGCATCAGTATATGTGTAAAAATGTATTTCAACAAGAAAAAACTTGAAGTATGTTAATAAAAAATATTTTTTCATTAATCCACTTTACAGTCCTTTACTAAAGAATATGTTCATATTTTGACGATTTCAAGCATTTAGGTTTAGCGTCAAAGAATCCTCTGCCCTTGAACAGGCGGTCGTGAAAGAGACTCTCAGCCTCAGCGATTAGAGAAGTTTTACAACTTCCATCGCGAAAGGGTTAAGCCAAGAGAGTTTTATTCCCTTATTACATTGAGCATTTGTGAAAGTTTGAATAGAAATTTCTTTTCAATACACAAAATTTTCATTGAATTACATTGGACAAAACAGGTTTTTCAGCAGGAAAATAATGGACAAAAAGATATCTTTTGGAATCACAATCTCACATTTGAAGCACATTGTTGAGCTCCCATTGACTAGGAGCTCAACACTCATGCAGTAATTGTCATGTTTATTAATTTATTTCAATTCATTGCAAATTACTGATTTATTGAATGCGAAAAAAAATTAAAATGAGAAAACATAAACTAGACACACCAAATGAATTATTTTAAGATGATTAGTTCAAACTAAATTTAACTCATTTAAAATTAAATTAGAGAAGTTTTTGGGATTTTTTAGTTATTTTCTTTTGCTAAAATGTTCTACCAATTCCTAACAACACACTGAAATAGGACAAACATAGGCAGATATTGTTTCATGTAAGTCTGTAAGCTCATCTTCAATTGAAGACAAAGCTATACTATTCACCATATAGTACTTATACTATGAAAAATTTTAAAAAGAATATAAGACCGAAATAAGAAAAACTTGTCAAATAACCGACAAAGGGAAGACTTAACAGCTAATTTATTTCTAATCATTGTTATGCACCATAAGCTTTGCAACATTATAAAGTGAACAAAAAAGTGGCCAATACAAACCGAAGGTCAATAGGAATAATCAACTTTGGAAAGACAAATATATTATATGTAAAAAAGAGCATCAAAGTAAACATTTATATAGGGTGTGTATCCAAATCTCTCAACAAAAATTAAGCACTTTTTAAGCACTATATATACATTAACAAAATGGAAAATAATTTTCAAAGACTTAACATGATCATGATAAAATAACTAGTTTCAGAAAAAAAAACTTTTCTTGATTACATTAGCCACCATAAAAAGATCGAAATATTTTTTGGTTTGATTTCAGAGGGTGGAAAATGAAGCCTGGAATTGAGAATATGTTGCAAAGCTCAGCAGAGTTGCACATGAGAATGCAAGAATCTCCCCGATCCTAGCTCAGTAGTCCCTCCCATATATTTTATCAAACATGCAACGTGATTGGCGCTATCATACGTTACAGACCGACTGCACGACGAAATGGATTGTGGTTCAATGAATTGTGAACACGTTGATTAAAACAATGTGAAAACCTCATTTTTCAATCATGCGCAGAAAAAATAGACATGGTAAAGAAGAAAAAAATCTCATTTTCGAAAAGGGAGAATTAAGCACTTTTTAAAAACACCCCATAAAAAAAAGTCCTTTATAAATGAAAATCAGAAATAAGCACCCTTAAGCACTTTTTAAAAACGCTGCGCACCATGTTATATATAAAAATCAGTAGATTAGTCAAGATTTACAAAACTTCTTTAAATGTTATATTTTTAGAAATTACAATTTACCTGCTTTGGTATCTGGCCAAAATTGTTAATAAAACCAATGGTAGCATTTTTCTTAAGAGGATCATCAATGCTATAAATATCAACATTCCCTTCATAGAACAGATGGTGGAAAACATTCACAGCTTCAACAGCTGCAGTCCCCTGTTGCTTGTATCCAAATATTAAATCAATCCATTCATGAAGATGAGTACTTACAAAATCACATTCTAAGGCCTGAAACACATCAAAAATATAAGGGTAATTTTTAAGTTATTTTTATGTAAAACAAATAAATTGTTAACATATCTACAGCAAAAATGTAGAGGGAAAAAAAAGTAAGTTAAAAAGATATTCAATATAAATAGCGATTCCAAAAAAATTAGCCAAAACTAAATAGAAAAAGTTGCCAAATAAATATTATGAGAGTCATAATTTTTTTTCAATTCGAAAAATTTTAAGAATAGTGTACTTAAGTTACTTTTCACAATTTTTGCATAAATTTTAAGTAGCTTGGCAACAGAAGGGTTAAACTACAAAACAGTAATAATACAACAAAAACAGGTAAAGTTTTTGCATCAATTGTAAACAAGAGATCAAGTCAATAACTATAATAATCATTTATTCTGTTTCAATTCATTATTTAATAAGAAATTCAATATTAACTTCAAATTTGAAAAATCCTTTATAAAACTTTAAGCTGTTATGCCTGGAACACTCAGAGAATTAAATTATAAGTAGGACAGACTTATAAAAAAGAAAGATAAAATAAGGATTATAAATATAGACATAGCAGTATTGATGTTCAATAATAATATTGATTGCAACATTTTGTTGATGAAATGCGCAAATAGTTTGAAATTCTAGTCAATATTTTTACATTTGTTTACATCTTGAATCTGTTTTTTTACAACTCTTTTGGTTGAAGAGTGAGAGAAGAAAGATGTCAAATACAACATCATACAGAGTAATAAAATAAAGTTTGCAAATCTTTTAAGTTTGATCTAAAGTCTCTTGATCATGTGCTAGCTCCACGTAAATTGGAATGCGATGTGAATGCGTTAGTCAGTCATACTTCAATTGCTAACAGTCAGTCATACTTCAATTGCTAGAAGTATGACTGATTAACGTATTCACATTCCATTCGAATTGCTAACACTTGCATTTCCTTATCACATGTTGCTATACTGATTGATCATCATGGTAAGTTTCATAAGTTGATGATGTTTCTTCATGCATTGTCAATAATAATTGTGCTTATCATTAAAAATATGTTAACTATTTTTAGTGTAGGTCATGTGTTTATTAGTTCATGTTAAGTTACATTCAGTTTTCAATAAATGAACTTTTGCAATCTTGCTCAAGGTCGGAGTGTGTTATTCTTTTCAAACATGTGGGTTTTTTCAACTTTTGTTAAAAGTGAGTGGCAAACTGAGGGTATTTCACATCCTAGATTAATTAAATAATGGATTGAATGCAGATTTTATATGGCATGGGAGAAATAATGGACTAGATTATGACTGACTTAAGTGACATTATTTAAGAAAGCTAATCAACTAAGAGAAAAAGATAGGCATCTCCAAGATCAAGAAATCATTCTCTGTCTAAAGAATATTTAAGTAATATTTACACACAAAAAAAGGGATGTTTTCATCGAAATTCCGATTTAAATTACTATAGTCAAGGAGCTTAAATAAGTTTTTTATTTATGTAAAAGTACATTTAAAATCTGAAAATTTAAATGCTATTAAAAAGAATTAACAATAAAATGTACATTATTACAAATGATTCAAAGAGAAAAATATATATAGAGTTACTTAAATTCATGAATTTTAGAGGAAGAAAATGCTTGCATATCCTAAATTAAGAAATTATTTGAAAACCAATGCATATTTTGATAAGTTAAACAGGGCAAAAAACATACTTGTCTATGGACACGAATGAATTCTCTAGGGTCATTTTTAGCCCAAGGTGGAAGAACAATGTCATTTAAAGGCACTCCATTTTGTTTAGAACCTGAAAAGCAAAGGTAGGGAATTCTATGTAATGAGAATAATTAAAATATACATAAATGTGGGTAAAGATCTAAATGCAAGTATATGTGACAGTGACACATTATGTTTCATTCGACACAAGTAAGCACTTAGTAAATTTCATATTTTAATGTCAAAAATATTTCTTCCCAAACTACAATTACTTCTGATGAGAGTAAATATGAGCTCACCTAAATCAAAATTATTGGAATTGAGAAGGAATTCTGGCAGATAGAAGAACTCTGGAATGAGCTCTTTCACGTCCGCCATATTATGCTTAGCAGCTGAAAGCCAGGCATCTTTAATGCTGTGAAACATACGATCCGCAAGATCAAAATGGCCACCCTACGAAAACAAAAGTATAGAACATTTTCTTAATAAAAGAAAAAAATAGATAATCAGATATGTTTGAGCTATACTAAAATGATGTAGCTAATAGTAAAAAAGTTTTAATTGTAAAAAGCAAATTAAAAGTCTATTATAAATTTAAAAGGAACTTAAAGAATGATATTTTTTAAAGCATCAAATAGTTATTTACATGATAAGTAAAAGATAAAAATCCTATAACAACCAACCAATAGGAGCAGTCTTAGTAAAATAATAGAGATAATTTCAGAGACTGAAGCAGCAAAATTTTTTCCAATTTCTGAAAATTATTTGAAAATCTGATGAAGCTGAAAAATGACTAAAAACATGCAATTAAAACATATCTCTAGACTCAATGGCATAGATTTTTTTATTTATTAAGCATTACATATTTTATGTAATGATAAAAAATTATATATAATTCATTAAATTTTTATAACAAGATTGTGAATTAAACTCAGAATATGTCAAATGCAATTTTTATTTATTTATTTATTTTTTTAAAAAAAGGCCCGCAATAGCTATTTAGATGACTGATGGTCTAAGAAGCAATTTAGTTATTCCACACAATCCATAATTATTTTATTAATTTTTGATCCACAGAATCCATAATTATTCTATTAATTTTTAACATATTTTCTCAATATAGGACAAACTTTACGATTGCAGTAAATGTAGAAGAATTTATGCCTGTTTAATCTAAAAAATTTCTTTTTCTATCCAATTCCAATATTTAATTTTTATAAAATATAATTTTTATAACAAGATTGTGAATTAAACTCAAAATACCCCAAAATTCTAAGGCATTATAATTCTTCTTCTTTTTTGCAATGCAAGAAAAATCAAATGCAATTTTTATTAATTATTATTTCTTTTTTTTTTAAAAAAAAAAGGTCTGCAATAACTATTTAAATGACTGACGGTCTGAAAAACAATTTAGTTATTCCACACACTCCATAATTATTCTACTAATTTTTGATGTACTTATCAATATAGGATAGACACTATGGTTGCAGCAGATGAACAATTTATACCAGTTTATCTAAAAAAAAAAATTTTCTATCTGCAAACACAATTATCATTACATAAAATTAAAAAAAAATTTTTTTTCAGCCCCATTGCAATGTAAAGAATATTTCCACAAGCTTTTTTGACAAAAATATACTAATGTAAATTCTTCTACAAAGAAAATAAATAAAAAAAATAGAAAAATATTTAAAGTTAAATAAGTTGAAGGGCAAGAATAAAGACCCATAAAATGATTTATTAAAGATATAAGTACCTGTAAATGCAAGAAATGTTGCGTGAATGGTTCCATTCGCACAAGATATGATGCAACTATCATTGCTGATGAATAAAATGTTCCATAATGATATGGTGGAGTTTCACCTGGAAAGATTTATTAATAGATTAGATTATTAGTTTGAATTCGGTAAATGATGTAAAAATAAATGAAGTGTAAATAATAGCAATAAATGAAAAATTATACACTTCATACAAAAACATTAAAATAATTTTCATTAAGAATAAAAGAAAAATAAACCAATTTTTTTTTAAATCATAAATTTTTTTTAAATATTCTCAAAAGACAGTATAAAAAATGTTTAAATTATTTAAAAAAGTTTTATAAATTATTCTATTTTCAGAAGAAAAGAAAAGGAAGAGTGAAGACAAAAATTTAAAGTAGTACACGCAATTTTATTTGTTTATTAAAAAAAAGTGTAATGCTTACTTGTGACACACCTGTTAAAATTCTTTTTTAATAATTTTAACATTTCACCTTGAATTCACCTTTTAGATTTTGTTACATCACTTTATTAATAAAGTTTCTTGAATTAATTTAAATTAAATTTCAGATAAAAACAATTATTTATCAGCTTTGATTTTTAAAATTTAACTAGGTTAAAGTGAAACAATGAGTGGAAGAAGAATTAAAGTGAATTTCAGTCAATTAGCTTTAAAGTTTATAAGATGATTTTCAAGAAAAAATATTATGTATTGTTTTAACTTCATGTGCACACATCTTCAACTCCTGAAATCGATAACATCCTTTTTCACTCGTCATTTAGTTCACAGTCTTGGCAATTAAATTTGCTATGGAAACAGGTTTACAAAAGTTACGAACAAACTGTTAGTTCAAAATGCACTTTGAACCTTCTTTCCTTACAAAAACATTAAAAAACATCACATTTTTATCCACTGAGATCTTTGGAATTTAGGAAAATAAACTGAATTTTGTTTAGTTAAATAAGATCCTTCCACATAAATCTCAATTTTTTCCAGAAATGTCACTTAGAAACTTTTGCCATTGAGTATTGGAGCTGTCTGGTTTATTACATAAGCACCTGAATGTGGAGACAGGGTTTGTGATCTACTTATTTTTGTTGTCATAGAAGAGGTGTATGAATAATGCTTAGTTAAGACATTAAAATCCCATTAACTTCATTTAAGAAAAAAATTAAACTTGAGATTTTTTGATTTTGAAATAAAAGTTCAGTTTGGAAAAAGAAAAGAATTAATTTTTTTTTCTGAAACTGAGTTCAAGAGTTACTACAGAAAGAAAACACAAAAGATTCTTAAAAATTATTCAACTCAAAATTTTACGAAATGAATTAAAACCTAAATTTTGTTTTATGCAATGTTTACATCATCATTTATTCCTAAAATTAGAATACTATAGTAAAAGTCAAAGCAAAAAAGAGGGCATTGTGACTTTTTTATGAAAGCATGGAGTTTGTGATCTGCTTATTTCGCAACAAGGAAGTATGGAGTCCGAAATTGAAAAATAAATGTTTATATATCATTTGAATAGCACTTTTCAACTATGAAATACATAATCAAATGCATTTCCAAACATTCTTCTAAAATAAAAGAAAGGGAGGTCACAAATGATTGCTTCCAAAAATTAAATTCTAATACTGTTGAAAACTACAGTGATACCATAAAGCAAAACTTAATTTATTTCTTGTGAAGTGAAACTTAAAAGTTTACTCACCATGCGGATCATCCCACTCCTTAAAGCGTTTCAGAAATTGGTGAAGCCTATCAGGCGTCTGAGCGCCCATAGGTTTGGTAAAATCACGAAATGTTGCCTGGTCATTTAAATCCAGCTCCTGAATTAAGATAAAATGTATTAATCAGACAACAAAAAAAAAGAAATGTGATAAAAATGATTTATCAAAAAAAGAAGATTTAAAAAAATAATGCTAGCTAAAAAAAATACAAGAGGTAAAATAAAATTCACTAAGTTCGAAATTAAGCAAATACAATCAAATTATATAATTGTTACATGTACTTGTAGTATATCTTATTGCAAAAAATTTTTACATTTCTGTCAGTATTATTTATTTATTGACAGAACCAAAAAATTTTTATTTATTTTTCGAAGTATCTTTTCCTAAAAAACGTTTGGAATTTGCTTTAAAAACGCTCAAAATTTAAAATTTAGTAAAATTTCTACATAGAAAACATGAATTTTTTTACAAATAAAATGTTCAGTATTCTTAAATTTTAAAGACTTTCTTAAAAATTTTACATTAAAATAATGCTATTGAACAGGATAATTTTTGTACAGACAACAATTTTATGGTATTCATTAGATAAAAAGGATTTCTCACGAAATACTACAAATGAAATACAAACAAATAAGTGCAATAATTATAATGGGTATAAAAAGACAAATTTCAATATTTTTTTGATAAAATAATTTTCTTTAATCCAAATTGTTTGAGATATTGAAGTTTTATGGACATTTTAAATATGTATTAAAAATTTGGTAAACATTTTTCATTGAAAGGTTAAAAAAAATATAACCATAATTTTTACTAAACCAGAAGATGGTAAAAAGGAATTACAGTTAATATAAAAATATTTCTTTCCACATAACTAAGGCATATAAGTAGATAATTAATTACCTCAGAATCATAATCAGCCAATATCCAAGGAAACACAGGATATTGCATTAAATCATTGTAAGATCGGCCAGCCAAGGTGTTTAGATGCATCAGATACTGAAAGTTGCTGATTTCACCACGCTGAAAAAAAATATTACTATCTTATTTTAAACTTTATATAAAGTGATTTTCAAAATTAGGTAAAATGAGTGAGTTCTGTGATATGGAGCAAGTAGATCATACTCCAATTTGTTTCACTTCTTGAAAAGTAAAAAATCGCTCAAGTGCCAATTTTTAGGACAATACATAATTTGCACATAGCATAATTCTTTTAAAAAAAATATATAAGAAATTTTTTTTAACATAATAGACCAGGAGAATATAGATAGAGCTTGATAAATGATAATAACCAAGTCTTTATATTCTTATTAGAAGAGGAAGTAAGAATAAGGTAGACGATAGTAAGAATATTCTTAGTAGATTAGGCTGGCTAAAATTTGCCCAAATTTTGAAAATTCTCAATTTCACAATGCATGTCATAAATGAACTTTCAATTCAGGAATATCTCTACTCTCTTTTTAAACGTTCAGAGAATTTTCCTTGATAAATATTTTTGCTACTAAAAATTATTTCATCAAAACGCCGCATGTAACTTTTTTTGATAGCGCTGTGGTGCTTTCGTCGAAAAATACGGTACAACCCAAAAAATAAGATGCGTTGAAAATTTACAAAAATATAACTAAATAGGGATAATGCTCAAAACATGGCACACATTGCGCTTAATTTATGTTGTCATATCAGTTTTAAATAAATTTATTTAAGGTTCATCACTTACTACAGAAAACTCTTATGAATGGTAAAATGAAGGATTAATTTAAACACAAAACACAATAAACTTTCTAGAATATCAAGCCTGTTCGCACATTGCCTCGTAAACGTAATATGAGGGAAGGGATGCACCGGAAGTTTTCAATATTTCTTTCTGTTTCAGGAAGCTTGTTACTGTTTACATTCAGTCACCTATCTATAATTTTT
This sequence comes from Parasteatoda tepidariorum, assembly GCF_043381705.1. Lineage (NCBI taxonomy): Eukaryota > Metazoa > Arthropoda > Arachnida > Araneae > Theridiidae > Parasteatoda > Parasteatoda tepidariorum. The sequence goes on from NC_092212.1 coordinate 25,367,984, forward strand.
TTATTATAGCCAAGATTTGATATTTTTTTATAACTTTTAATAAATTATGGAGAAATAAAATTCCAATATAATAAAATTTTACTTACCACCCATCGCTGAGTAACAGATGTATCCCCAATAAGGCTACTCAATAAATTAGCACTATAAAAAATAACATAAATGATATTTAAATATTTTTCCATCAATTCCTGAAGTTAAAAAAAATCATTGAAAGAATTAACTTAAAAATATGTAATAAAACTGTAGTTAGACATTTTAAATATGAAAATTAAAAAAAAAAAGATGCTTTAATGAAAATGAAGTCAAAAAAAGATTTAATTGTTTACCTTGATTCAACATTGGCAGTTCTTTTTTGACCAGCTAATGATTCTTGTGCGCTGTCAGTTATTGCAGTGGCTGTTGCTAAAAATCTATAAAATAAGAAAAAATTGGACAAACATGATTTATACTTAACTTCTATATTATGGTGTATTAAAAAAAATAATTAAACTAACAAACAAAACATGAATGTATAAGCAAACATTTTTCAACATTCAATAGCACACATAGTCTTTAAGACTACAGATAGTTTATCTTATAAAATACTTATTTATGTATGATAATATTGAAAACATTAATTAATGTTGACGAAATTCGTGAGCATTCTAGATTTGGCCACTGCTATACTTTATATAATATGTTAATAACAAAAGCTAATTATAAACATTGAAACAGCTGATAAAACTAATAAGCAAACAAGCACATTTATTCATAAAATATTTTACATTTATTTTTCACAGTGAAATTTGTAAAAATATTATAGATAGATTGAAAATTTATACTATACTCAGTTAGCAATTTAGTAGATGTACAGTGAGGTGTAAAAATCTAGGGCCAGAATATATTTTTGTTTTTTGGCCTTTTAAATGGCTGTTCAAATGAGTGTTTTAATACAATTCTTGAAAGTCCATATTAAGTAGTTTATAGTAAATTCCAATTTAGACATCTGATTTTTTTTTACTTATTAATGGCTTCATTATTGAAATAGGACATGCAATCCAACATCATATAATCATCTTATAACACTACTGCAACTAATATTTAGAACATTTTCTATGCAAAACTCCAGTGCAACTAGAACTACAGTTTTCGTGACATAAAACGCTAATTTGCTTTTTATTATGCAGCTGAATTTTTTGTTCTGATCAATCACTTTTAGGCTTACATTTTAAACCACTATTGTTAGTTTTCCTAATAATTACAAAGACAAAATTTTGTTAAAGAATCAGCCTTTTTCCGATAATTTATTACTCTTTAACATAACTCAAAACATATGTATCTAACCACAGTGAAATTTTTATTAATGCAAACTGAAGGTTCATTAAGGAATTGTTAATTTTTTAAATTGTATTTATTAAAAAATAGTTTAATAGAATTAAAACATAATTTGGTTGGTTACTTTTGAGCCTAGAAATATAGTATTTTACTTTAGTAATTATGTTAATTGTTATTAAGTTTACAAATCTCTATACAAGCAATTAAGTAATAATATGATATTATTTGAATTTGAAAATTATTTATTTTTCACACTCATTTAAACAACAAAAAGCTTAAATAAATTAGAAAAAAATATACTGATCAGGAAATTTTGGAAAGTTGAAACATGTGAAAGTCATATAATCATTCCATAAAAGAATAACATAAAAAAAGAAGAAGCATCAAGACTAACTCCATAAAATGAATAAAATTAGAAAATTAAACAAAAACCAATAAAAATAGAATATAAGTAATATAAGCTTACCGAGCATAAACTTTATTTCTTATTTTTCTAGGAAAGGCAAGAAGATAGTTACGACCATCAGCAGAGAAAACTTCAAGAGCAATAGGCTGGAAAAGTAAAATAAATCAATAATTTTAAACAAAAACAGATTACCTAATTAATTATTTATAGTTTTTAGAATAAAGATAGTTTTTATTTTAAAATTATACAAATTAGACAAAAATATCATAGAAAATAAATAAATTGTATACCTGTAACAAATAACGCCGCTTATGAACATCTTTAATTTCATCATATGAAAATTTGCTGCACCTAAATTAAACAAATAAAATTTAGGTGGGCAAAGTAAGTTATGATTAAAATATATAAACAAAATTTCTTTTACAATAACTGAATAGCATATATTAGGCAGAATTTTAACACTATGAAGATTGTATCTTAATTATATGAATATTTAAAAAGTAGATTAAAAATTAATTAGCATATAATTAGTTTTGGTTTGCACACTATACAACATTATGCTCAATATATCAAAAATTATATATTCTGAATGATAGACGCATTGACATTTTTGATCATTATGTTGAAAACAAATTTTTCAGTATTAAATAATAGTGCAAAGTCAACTATCACAACTGGGCTGCTTTAACATTAAAACAAATGACCCTATTATTGTTAAATACTGAGTAAGCACTTTACTATTATTTTGATGAAAATTACCAAATTGTTGGGAAAAGGGAGGGATGCCAGTAGAAAAAATAATTTGAATTGTGTTTTTTGTGATGATTGTCTTGATCTTCTTATTATCTACTGAAAAGGAGAGGGAATCCTGGTTTAGTTGCCATGCACCAGTTGTTGGTTGGGGGAAGTAGCCCGTCAAATTCTACAGAATTTTTTTTTTTTAGAATAAAGCTCCATAAATGTTAGTTTGGTGGTATTAGAAGTTTGTCGACAGCAACCTTCTTGAACTAATAAGGTTTAACTGTTGCTGGAATTATAATTTAATTATTTTTAAAAATAAATAGTAAAAACAAATAAAATGAAGCAAAATTGAATAGTTAAAATAAATAGACTGAATTTTAAATAAACTAAATTTTTCCACGATCCTTCTTTTTTGAATTATTAGCGAATGCGTCAAATGCACTTGAGCACGATTAGATTAAGATTGATGAAATCAAAGAACTGATATAAAGAAAGCGAGATTGAATTTTGTCAAGATTGAATCAGTATATTTTTGGCACAGCCTCTCTTCCATTCCTTTTTCCTGACAATTCTCCAACTTAAAAATTATCTGTTAGTTAGATCTTTCTTATGCAGTCTAAGCAGATACTATTTAATTTTACATAACTGACATAGAATATTGTTATTCTTTTTATTTTTGCATCCATGAATATTCCGAAATGATAACTGATCAATATTAGTATGGAACTATGAGTGCAGGCTCAAACCTGAGGGCTAGTTTGGTGCTTTATGCAAAACCAAACATCATTTTGCAACTTTGGATTATGCTACTTTGACAGAAATGAAAAATAAGAACTGCAAACATTTATACAAGATTGTCTAAATAAACAAGTGAAACATGAAGTGAGGTCCATAATGATTATATTATGTTCATATCCTACCAGAGAGGTAGTCCTTTTTTTAATGAAATATTTTTTTAAATTTTCTGAAACAAGTTACGAAAATAAGTTTACTTACATTCTCTTTTGATGCTTATTCATAGGAGTAGAATTTGGTATTATCGGGTCATGCATACTGAAATGGAAATAATATATTTAAATATTATATTTATCAAAATGATAACATTGAGGTTAAGTATGAAATAAAATATGTCTTTTAAAATACTAACTTCACAGGCAATGAATCAATATCTCTAATTTCACGGGTCTTTAGCAAGGTAAAACCATCAACAACATAAAAGTGCTCCTTCCCAAATAATAGCAAACCCTCACAAGTATCAAGACCTTGTATCCGCGCACAGCGAAACATATGAGTAATCTGCATAAAGTAAACTGGTTTACTTGAAGAATTTTAGATGAAAGGAAATTGTTTTATAACAAGAAAATTACATGCATTTATAAAAAATGTACAAGGAAATTTATACTTTAGAATTAAGAGCATTTATATAACTTTTTTTATTCAATTTTAAAGATGCTTGTATACAGTACATCAAAAAACATATTTTTAACCCCAGTGAGTTTCGGTGTGATTAATTTAAGATTTAATGAAAGAAAATGAATAAATACAAATTAAAATGCTAAGAATATAGTATAGGACCACAGTTAATAAACAAATATATAAATCTTCANTTTTTGAAAGATGTTTACCTTACCATCATTTTGGAAATAATCATTAGTGTATTGCTCCATCGTTTTTTCTTCTTTTTCAGATTATTTCCAAAAAAAATTTTTTTTAGTTGTGTTTAACAATAAAAAAACGGCTTTTTGTAGCGATTCAGAAAACCGGAAAAATCAGTTATCCGGAATAGCGATGGTCCCGATCGTTCCGGATAATCGGTTCCCTACTGTATATATATTACCTTTTCTCCATCTTCTAACAATCTTAAGATGTTTTGATTTTCAGGACTACTTTCACTGCTTCGATCTTGTTCACCAGATCCATCTGTTACAACTTCAGATATATCTTGGTCTTCATCCCAATCATTAGAGCGATTAACAGAAGACTTTGACAAAAGGAGAGCTGCACGCAAACCTTGAAAACCTAGTAGTGTATGAAAAAAAACTTAATTAAAACATTTTATAACAGAGAGGTAATTTGAATAACAAATAAAGAAAACAGTTTGAAAAGGAAAAAAGTCGTAGTTCATTAGTTCATAAATCAAAGGACTAAGTCAAGACATACCAATTTCTCGTTCTTCTGAAGATTCAGTTTCAAGATTGTTAACATCCACACTGTCAAGAGAAGTAGCATCAACAGAGATTGTATCTTGTTCCACCATATTCTCTGGCCTCCACCTCTTGTAATATTCCTTACTATCAAAACTTGTGGCAACTTTGTATTTTAAAGCTCGCTACAAGAATAAATATCAAACCATGAGATAAAGCAAAATTAAAAGTTCTTGATAAAAATATAATTGTTTAATTTTTTTTTATTAAATTAGATATTGAAAACAAAAACATTAAAAGTAGCACATGTAATAGGTATTATGAAAGCTTGGATATAAATAGTGAGAGATATTGGATAATTTGAACCTACAAAAATTTATTTATTTATTCTTTTTTTGTGAGCTTATTTCTAAGAACAACAATTTTGGAAAAAAAGTTTATGAGAAAAAGATTTAATGAATATATTTATTGAGAAAAGGCTTAATGACAAGAATTAAATGATATTAAAATAATATGGATTCCAGCTTTCCTAGCAATAATATAAAATGGCACTCTTAACTGTTCAGTTAAATATGATTAATTGGTAAACATACATTAATATTGTATAAAAAAGTAAATGTACAGAAAAACTTATACTAACATTTTCTCCTCCTTCTACTTCAGGCCTGTATGGGTAATGAATGTAAAACAATTCATTTTTAACCATTTTTTTCCTCATTCGGCATGGACCTATAGTACACATAAAAGAAAGCACCAACTTTAGGCCTTTTTGCATACATACTCAAAATAAGAAGAAAAAAACATTCCTCTTTATTTAATATAAAGCTTTTTAAAAAGTACTTTAAAACATTAATGCACTAATACAGGGTTCATATTAATAGGTGGAAAAAATTTCTTCAGTTTTACAGAACTCTTCACTGAAATAATTATAAAAAATATGGCACATAGCAAAGACACATCAGTTTAAAAATATCAGAATAAATCACTTAAATAAAATCTTAAAAGCATGGAAAATTAAGAGTCATATGCAGCAAAATCAATACAAAATCATTATTTTTCCAACACACTGAATTATTGCATTATACAATATAATGATATGCCATGTAAACTTATTAACCCTTTAACACAGATGGGACACTGGTGTCTTTTTCATATATTTCTTTCTGATGTTCTAATTATAAGCAAAAATATATTTTGGTATTTTTTAATTATAAAAAAAGTCTGTTAAATTCAAAATTATATTTGTACATTTGTAGAGAAATATAAAATCCAAAAAGAGCAGTTTGACATTTTTTTCCCATTCATATTCAAATATTAATCAATTTTGTTAGTTAAAGAAATTTCAAGGATGAATGACTGTTTCACTTAGATCTAAATAACAGCAAATATGAAAAATTATTGATTGGAAGTTAGCCGTGCTTGTAAAATTGTACCTTTAATGCAGAAAAAGACACTAGTGTTTCATGCTGTATTTTATAACCATAAGTTGTTAAAACCGGGTTCTCACTCAATTTCAGAAAAAGAATTCCCTGAATTCTCCAGGTATATCAGGCAAGTTTCAATGAAAGTCCATACCATATTTTATCCATATCATGCAATTTTTCAACAGAAAATGTGAATTATTTGACAAATGTTAAATATTAGATGACAAATATTAGATTGTTGGATTAAAACATATAATAGAATGAGAATGGAGACATAGCAAGTTTCCCCAAAAAGTAAAATTTTATAAAATAATTGTAATGAATGTTAGAATTAAACTTAAATTTTAATAACTTATTACTGTTATTGACAATTCTAAGAATGGTTATCTTTCAGGTATGATAAAGGAATTTTCCAGTTTTTTTTGTAAAAAACTGCAATTTTCCCTGACTGTTCCTTGCTTTTTAAAGTTAAAATAAAATTTCCTGACAATTCCAGGTTTTCCCTGACCCGTGGGTTATGCTAAATATAATATTTTTCACTTATTTTGAACTAAATTAATACAAAATAAGAAAAAAGTATGAAAAATATGTTTAATAAATATTTAACATCTAAGTCTTAATACACCTACAAATCATTCTCTCAGGTTTCAATAATTCTGAACATTTGACAGAATTTTAAACAAAAGACTGTTTATCATTAACCACCATCAAAGATTGAAAAAAAGGTAAAAACTTTTATCAGAAGTTAAAAAAACAACCAAAATTCTCATTGAGTAAACAGTTGAAGCGCAAAGAAATTATTGAATCAGTAAATATATTTTTATAAACTTTCCATATTGCAATCTAAACTTAACAACTTTGTAGGGAAACACTCAAAAAGTTAAAATAGACATTTTTTTTTAAAAAAAAAGAAAAAGAAAACAGTAAAACACCTAAAATTTTAATTTTTCCAAGTTCTTAACTATTTACTTCAGGCTTTTAGTAAAAATGTTCATTTTGCCTAAGTTTTATGAACCATCTAAAGGCAACACCTGCACGTTCTAGGTTTTGAAAATTTGCAGATATGCACAAACAATAACAATTAAAAATTAATGAATTTTAATATTTTGCATGCAGAATTAAAAAAGAGTACACATCTTACCTTCTGTCATATCAAGCATCCATTTATCTAAATGAGTTCCTAAAGGTGATCCCCAAAGAGCACGTTCTCTCGTCAACTCTGCCTCAGTTTGTAACCACTCATTAAAGACATACTTCAATAAGTACTGCTTGTTCTGGAAAAAAAAGTTTAAGGTAAACTGTTAGAGAGAATATTAAGTAACAGGTCATAGAAGTTTTTTTAAATAGTTAAATTTATTTTTAATAACACAAATAAATCTAATTTTCATAGTGATAAAAAAATAACTTAATCTTTTTATATTATTTATAATTGATAGAAATTAAATATTATAAATCGGAATTCAAAAAGAGAAATGGCAAAAACATAAAAATTCACGAAACGAAATAACGTTCATATTTGTGGCGACTAAATAGTATTTTATAAGTGAAATGAATAATTTCATACAATCCGAACATACCGGTTCTTCAGATTTAGAAAAAATTTAATGAGTTTGTCTTAAACAAATTTTACACGATTATAATTTAAAAATTTAATTGTTTGGTAATACACTTACGGGAAACATTAAGATTAATATGTTATGTATTATTATATATTATGATTAATTCATTATATTTATTATTAAAGTAAAAACACTATCTCAAACGATAAGTGTACACATTTGTTAATTTCATATAACATAAAAAAATATTAACAGAAATTTCTTTGTAAGATTTTTAAAATTATAAAAACTTAACATAAAATATATGTGACATTTTTTTAAATCAAATATTAACAATTTACCCCAAAATAAATTCACACTATTTTTATAATTCTAATTATGGATCAAAAATAAAATTATCAGTATAGTTAAACTATAAAATTTTTAATTCTCTAATTGAGAGATTTTGTAGTGAATAAGATATTAAATTGCTGTACTTAATATTATTGACATAATTATACCCATAAAAAGCTGAAGGTTCACATATGTAGCCAAAGGTATGATAAGGCTAATAATAGCTAGTCAAAAAAGTAAATATATATGCTTAATTGTGGGTTTATGAAAATCACTCTAATACTGAAGGGAGTTAAAATGTTAAATTCGCCAGCATCTACTGTATTCTCAAGACATTGCATTTTCAGATTTTTATCAATTTAGTTTTAAGCAGAATAATTAAAATTGGAAAATAAATATTCCATAGAATTAGAGTTTATAACTTTCTTTATACTGTAGAGTACCGATTATCGGAGTTAATGTGGATCACGACTAACTCAGATAACTAAAAAACTGGGTTAAATTGAAGAGTATAAAAAAGGAAAGAAAAAGAGTAGGTTTAGAAGTAATAATTTAACAAATACAAAATCTATAAGAGTACACCACATACAATTCATATTATAATTAAAAAGCTTAGTTAAAAACACTTAAAGAGCATACTTAATGAGAAATAAAGAGTTTTTACTTAAAAAAAGTCCTAAATCGTTTTTTGTTTGCATTACTTTGGCACTTTACTGCAGCCAATGTTTCCCCATTTTTTCAGAGATAACAGGAAGGCTGGAGTGGCCTCTTTTTGTTCTATATATGCGATAGCACTTTTGATTGCTATTAGTCCACCTGTATAAAAGATTTTTATATGCTGATTTTCATCGTCACTGTCTTCATCACCTTCGCTAGATTCACTTTCCTCATTGACAATCAGTAATCTTGTGTTGATACAATGAAAAAGATAAGGGAGTGATAAGGTTGGGTTTCGTTTTCCTGAGTGTTTGAAAGATAAAATTCAGAATTTCTTTCTGCTGTAGTTCTAAAAATAATTTAGAACAAAAAAATCCTTAAAATATTTTATAGCTCCGTTAAAGCGGAAACTAGGATAATTGGGACTCTACTGTATTTTGTCCAGTTCCATCTTCTGATTGGACAAGACCGTCTGGCAAAGTAAATCCATTGCATCAGAATCTTTAAGAATCCATACTGCCCCTTCTGTTATTTGGCAAATCTAATGAATCGACACCACCTCTGTCGACAAGCATCACTTACGGCAACTCTGAGACAAAGCTTAACTGGCGTGCTAAAGAACTTTTGAGGGAAAGGCTTAATTTTTTTAATTGTATTTTACTTTGATATTTATAGTTAATTTTGCATTCCTTTTTCCTTCTGTTCCTGCTTCGCCATTAGCAAGGTTAAAATATATACAGATTTTCTAAAAACCACTTAGTTTCCCCTAATTAATAGTTTGTAAAACAATGAAAAAATATAATTATTGAATAATATATATATATATACATATGTATATTTTTTTTTATACAAATGTGTTGTATTAATTTTTATTTTCTATTGACTACTTCTACATACCATTTAAAACACTTTATTTAATACACTTTTAAAAATTCAGATTTAGCTATTTCTTCATAAAATTTTTTTGTTTCATTTACAAAGTTTTACCCTCATTTATTCAATGATACAGCACCAACTTTGTTAAACTTTGCAGAAGCATAACTCACTTGCTGATGTTGCTTTGACTGAAATTCTACAAGATCTCGTACAAGTGACACATGAGAGGAAGTATACAGTTCTAATTCCTGTAAGAAAAATAAAGAAACCTGTTAAACACTATAATAATAACAAATAATTATAAAAAAGGTAAATAATCGTTACGCCTTCAAACACACCTTGTAGGAAACATTGCTTACAGGTGCACGGAATGGGTGGTCCTTTTTCATTTTTCTTGAAGCTAAGCGAGACAGTCCTCCAGTAACTTTTTGCAGTTTCTGAGGCAAAAATAAACAAGTTAACAAAAATGACATGTTTTTTTAAAAAGAATTACAATGACATATACAATTAAAAGAAAATGAAACATTTTAAATGTTTATTATAAGCAGTTGTAATACAAGTACATTGTTAAATTAAAGAGTAAAATGAGAATAACAGGTTTGATCTTCAGTGGTGGGCTAAAGACCACCCAGGTACAGATCCATGGGTACCATCAGCTCATCAGAGAAGTAAAGCCCGCCTGTGAGAAATGTTGACTACATTGCCACAATCATACCATTCGTCAAAATTGTAGAGCTTTAATCTCATTTATCTTAAGGCTAAAAACTTTTGTTCTCAGAGGGCTACTTTACTTTTTAACAAGAAAAAAAAATATTTATAAAGTTTTATAGTATAGTATCTTACATCGCAGTCATTCTGGAAAAACAAAATTTGTTAACTTTAGATACCAGTTATTATTCATACTAACTATTATTACTTCTATTGCAGGGAGTGTTATTATTATTGCAGGGAGAATTATTATTACTTCTAGCACAGAGTGGGAACTCTGTGATGAGATTGAAATTCAAGGAATTTCCAGGACTTTTCAAGGACCTCAACAAAATTTTCAAGGACCTTAATCTAAGACCAATTTTAAAAATTATTCTCTTCTATTTTAGTAGAAGCAACAATGCTTGTTGTGGCAATAATTAATTTCAAATATAATACCTAAATGCTTTGCCTATATAGAGAGAAGAGAGTATATGTATTATGGACTAAAATTTATANGCGACAGAAGATGAAGTGGAGTCTCGCCCCGAACGCATTGATTGTCTGCTGTGCTCCGCGCGCTTGGCAGACACCAAGACACTAGGCCCGGTTAGAAACGGTGGCGATAAAAACCACGTGAGAGAGCTCGGGAACAAAACAGAAAGAATGAGAAAGATCCGCGGGTGTTTTATAAAAAGGGCCGCCGGCAGTATTGGACAAATTCAAGGACCTATCAAGTTTTTCAAGGACCTAAGACGTTTTTCAAGCACTTTCAAGGATCTAAATTTAGCAAAAAATAAATTCAAGGACTTTCAAGGACTCTCAAGGACCCTGTATTGCTACCCCATACATAAAAAAACTATTATTTGTTTATTCAAAATATATATTACATATATATTTTTATATTACATAAAAAAATTCTGAAATGCAAATAAATATAGCCCATTTTACTATTATTTAATATTACTCAAACCATTGTTAGAAATGAATAATGCCTTCTGTAGTTTAATTAAAATTCATTTAATTTGATCATTTTAATATGCAATTCATTCCAATATAACATTCTGATAACATTACCAAAGACATTAAGCATAACAAACTATACCAACACTTAAAAAAGCACATTAAATAATTTTCTTTTATTAATTAGCTGCATATACATTAAAAGATTTTATTAAATAACTTATGTTAATACATCTAATCATTTAAATTTAAGAGAAAGATCTTTTTTTTTAAAGTTTTATTCAAGTAATATTGTATAATCAAGTATAATTTTCAACAAATATCAAGACATTATTAAAATATTTAAAATCACAATTTTCAATAAACCTATTTAATTTAAAAATAACATTACCAAATGGTGACTTTAAAAATATGATTATAAATAATAAAATCACATTAAAAAAATTGAAGTCTATTTATAAAATACAATATTATTAACGGCACTTACAGTTTGAAATTGAGTTTGGAACTGCCAAGTCTCTTTGGTGTATCCTTGCTTTCGTTCACTCTCTAGATAGTTGTGCCATAACTTACTCATAGGCTCTTGCACTACACCCCTCATACATTCGAGAGTTGGCACTTTAGGAGATGGAGAAGTGTAACTGCTGAAATTGCTGAATTGCACTTTGCAAAACTCTTCCAACACCTGAAAAAGCAAAACAATATTACGTTTTTGGATTATTACGACATAAAAAACAAAGCCATTGGCAATTAGCCACAGAGATATTTACAGTCATAGGGCTTTCTCTTAGGGCCTCACATTTATTCTGGGGTCTTCTTAGTGATATGCAAAACTATTTCTCTTAATTATAATCATTGATAGAATTTTATAATAAATTTTTAATCTTGAAAAGTAAAAAATGCTTTTTAATTTAATATTTCAATTATATAGATAGATGCAGTAACTAACTTAAGATAGACATGCCTCCTGAAAGCAGTGGTCTCCATCAGACACCTTCCAACAGAGATATATAAAGAACCAATAATTTCAATAACAGAAATATTTCTTGCAACGAAATTTTTCTATAATCATAATACAAATATAAAAATGTAATTTAATTAAAATTTACTAAATAATTAAAAAATATCAATTAGTAAAACTATTAATTAATTCTTTACATGTTAATGTTATTTGACTAATAATGTTTGCTTACAAGTTAATGTTATTTAATAATGAAAAAGAACAATAATTAAAATTTTACTTGTCGACGGCTGATATATAATTCTTCCCAAACTCTATTAGCAGCATTAGATATAAGGGATGCTGCTTCTTCAGCAGATGTCCTGTGTTTATTTTCTTTCTGTTCTTTAAAATTAGCAGGAACATGCCAAGTACTCTTCTGGTTGGAATTGGAACTGCAAAAAAGTATAATGGTCTAAATTAGTATTTTTTCACCTAGATAGTGAGTGTTTGAGCAGTGAAGAATAATTAAGTGCAAACCAGTGATTAGGATCTTCTGTCAGTAGTAGAAGGCAGTAACACAGGCAACCGAAGAATTCATTTTCATGATTTGCAGGTGCAATCACAATGTTTTTATGAGCAGCAATTTTTTGCAAGCCTTCCAACACAACCATTTGGTCTAACAAAAAAAAAGATAAAGCTAAATTAAAATGATATATATACATATTAAAAAGCTCCACTTTGACCAAAACAAAGAATTCAAATTAGTTTGATTCTTTACACTAAAAATAAAATATGCATATTACAGAAACTTTCTCATTATTTTAATCATGGTTTACATATTCAGTGATCAAATAAGTCATTTTTAATCAGGGAGTTCTTTTACAAATAAAAGTCATAATCAAATTAAAATTTTTTGTTTAAGAAATGAAAGCAAAAGTAAATAACCTATTGTTGCAATCATAAAAATGCAAGAAGCATTTAGTCCTTTTCATTACTGTCTTAACATTTTTAAACACCTAATTTATAATTAAAATGTGCAATTTGCATTAGAATTTTAAAACATATACATATTGATAAAACTGTAATTAAGCAAAAATATGAAGTCTAAAACATAACAAATTTGAAGAAATAAGACATATCTGCATTACAGTATTGCAACACATGAACAAAATGAACTAATTTAGATTTTTAGTTTAAATAAATTTCTTGATCAACTCACCCACGACACTCTCCATTGTTCGTGATAGCTGATAGAGAATTGTTCTATTTAGACTTCGATAAACACTATCAAATGATATAGAAGATGAACCTAAAAAAAGAAACATTACATTTTAGTTCCACATACCTATAAGTACAATTTCTGATCTAAAAAAAGTCAGATATTAAAAATACGTGAGAATGAAGACAATAAATCTAAATTGGAGGCTGGAGAAAAATATTTTCCTAGACTGAAATTATTATTTTAATTGTTATTCTCTCTGTAACATGCAAGCTTAAATGTAAATCAAAAACTTCTAGCAATGCTAAAACAGGATTAAATTTTAATTAATTGAATTAAAATTTCGAAATTTTTTTCGAAATCTGAATACAAATCAGAATATGCAATTTTAGTATGAAATTCGGTCAATATGGGAACTCAGAGATTGCATGCATGACTTTAAAATTAAATTATAATTTGTAGACCAATTCAATGTAACCAAAAAATAGTATTTGAAAAATATCACAATTGCAATCAATGCAATCGGTATGTGCGATTCTGAGATGTCTTAACATAAAAGATCTGGTCATTTTACAACACCCTTTAATATGTTTTTAGGTTTCATAACATCCTTTAATATGTTGTTCATTGAGAGAGTAATGATGAAATTCATGATGTTGTTGATAAGAAAAATCAGAATCAAGAAATTTTTTCTTTATAGAAAGCTAAACATTATAATTTTATTAAAAATGCAGGGATTTTAATATTTTACAGATACTTGACCACCCTTGTAAATTTTCAAAGTTGCCCATTTATAAATAATATAATTGACATTAAATAAATTATAACATAAAAAATAAAAATAGTACCTTTTCTTTTGGCTTGAGCGATTAATTTGATTATAAAATCTAAAACTTTATGTGAATCTTTAGCAAAAACACCTGTAAAAAATATTTTCATTACTTGCACAGCATTTGAACTCAATCAACATAACAACATTTAAGAAAAATTTTCTCTTTTTAATAGAATTATACGTAAATGATTTTACCTTGCCACAATTTATCAACAAGACAACTGGTAAAATAGAATACATTTGGCACAATGTTGCTATAGCTGCCTCCTGCAACTATGGGCATAGCTGCTTGTTCCCCTAATAAAACATCAGCAGCAAGTAGGTGATCCATAACTAATGATAAAATATCCATTTGAAATTCACATTGCTGATTGTGAGTGGAATCTATGGGTATAGCCTGAAAAATAAAATAATTATTTAATAAAGATTGAATTGAAATTTTAAGGGTTCATACAAGTAAATATAACAAGCAAATTAAACTAAATTATTACATATTCTGTACTACCAAATTATTTATATAAAATAATGACAATTTAGAATATGTTGTTCTTTTCCTTTATACTTGAAAGAAAGTATTCATTATTGAGCATTTCCATGGTGACTGATATTACATTTTCATAGGTTATAATTTTTATTTCATAACCTTCTTTTCGCTGATAAATATTTAAAACGTATTTTCAGTAGATAAAATATAATTACGCATATAAGAAAAGGGGAAGAAAATTAGGAAGGTTTTCTTTAGAATAAAATATAAACTGTAATTAATGTTATACACAGAAGTTAAACACAACATTTTTTGAAATTCTCCTTCTATAAGCAATAATGAGATTATTTTTTTAATTTATTTAAAACAAAAACTTCAAATTAACAGGAAACATTAAAACTTAACATGAAAGCATTTATAGAAAGCGGCAAAAGAAGAAAACTCGTGACTGATGTCACAAATACAAATTATAACAAAATTTTAATAAACTTTTTATTATTATAACAAAATACATAAAAACTACAGTTTTTGACTTTATATTTAAAATAGTTAATAAGCAACTTTATTTTTATTGCTAGGTTCTCCTTTGCATCATGGAATCGCTCTATTACTGATTAACGAAAAACAGAATATTGAATGAAAACAATGTTAAAATTGCAAATAATTTATTATATGCCCTTGAAACTGGTAAAAGTGGGAATATTACAGCATTAAGGACACAGGTCAATATTAACAAACTATGAGAAAACAGAAAATTAAAAGACAAGCATTTTCCCAACATGGGGTAATCGACCAATATTTGACTAACAGTTTTTAATGACATTTATTAATTATAAAAAGGAAATGACAAAAAAGGAAATTTTGAATAAGAATTTATATCGATAGCGAGTAAAAAGAATTTATCTGCTACATTTTAGATTTTCAAATTTATGACTACTTCCAAGAATTCTTCATGACTTAACAAAGTTACTATTTTCTCCAAAAACACACCAATAAATTTAAAAAAGCATTATAATAACATTAATTGAAATGATGGGTATAAACAAAACTGTTATACTCTGCATCTTCATATTTATAGATTTTAAATTTAAAAAACAGAGTAAAGAAAGAGTTGAGACAATAAAATAGCTGAAAAAAAGCAAAAAAAAAAAAAAAATTCTTTTTTTCAGAAGAATTATATTCTAAAGATGCTTTTCTTGTTCATCGGAAAGGAAAGAAATACTCCTGATTTTTCTGTTCTTATTTTGGAATTACAAAAATTCGCCAATGACTGGCTTGCTACAGCTAGAATTTTAAATTGACAAAATAAAATAAAAAATAAATCATAAAAATTCCTAAATCACAGAAGTTTAAAAGATAATTCGCTCCAGTAATGATGTTTTTTTTTCTTCGTTTTTTGAAAGAAAAACATAATTTGTAAAGAACATGATAAAAAATTTTTTCATGATTTTCCAGGTGCGCGGATACCCTGAATCTACAATTAGTGTTGAAACTCACTCCAGGAATTTGAAGATATAAAATAACAAAAAAACATTAGTAGGAACTGACATAAGCCAGGAAGTAAGTATATTTACCTCTAACAACAAATCAATGACAGGTGCATGTTTTGGAGTAGGTGGCAGGGAGAAACTGTCCACAACAATGACTCTCAGGAAATCCATAACAAACTTCCTGGCACTATGAGTGGTAAGCGAATCCCTGTCATAATAACTGGAACTGTTCTTTGATTGCAAGAATACAAACTGCTGTTCAGGATTGTAAGTCTACAAGAGAGAAAGATATAACCAAAATATAGCTCTATATATGAATAATTAGAGATATAAATGTTTACATTTCTGCCAAGACCATTAATAATTATTTTAATAAATAAATAAAGGTTACAATATTATTATGCCTATTTGTGTTAAGTTTCAATTTGTTATTTTGCTAATAAACCTTTTATATTTAAAATTAAGTGCAATGAATATCAGGATAATTTGATAGCTATTTAACAACTAACACAGTTAGTTGTTTAATGTTTAATTCAAGTGGTGTAAATGTGTGTTTATCACATCTAGGCAATGCCATAAGGATGCACACAAAATTAAAAATAATGATTGTTGTAATAAAAAAAAGAAAAAAGGTTAACTAAAAAATTTCTTAAAATTATCCAACTCATTTTTGACAATAAAAGCTTAGCTCGAAAAGTAATATTTTCTTTTCACTTGAAGTATGCAGTTTTTAACCAACCACTTTAAATTTTGGAAAAATATAAACTGATGGTTCTTTTTTATACAAGCATAACAGAATCTCAATTTGAGATTCTTCTAAACTAAAATTTTAGTTCAAAATATTCTGCCCTGCAAAGGGTTTAGACAATCGTACCCACATGCCTTATAAATTTGTAACACATCTTTATAATATATCTATTTGAACAATCTTACATTAGAAATGGCACCCAAACAATTTGCATAATTAACATTTTATGCTAGAAAAAATGAGGATTACAATATTTACTGAATAAATAGCCTAAATAATATGTACACAACTGTATCAAAAACTAAAAAAAAAATTTTTTTTGTTACATCCATGAAAACTAAAGTCAAATTTTCTTAATCTGTGCAAAAAATTGAATAATTTAATTTTAATCTATAGCCCAGTACTTAATGTTAGAACACTTATTATACTGCATTGCAAGTTAAGAAAAGACCATTGTGGTACAGGATTTAAGCAATCATCTGCGACTGCATACAGTTGGTTTCATTTAGCTATCATCAAATTATATAATTATGCTTTCAAAACAAAAGTTTCTAAAAATTAAACTCGTTGGAAAGAAGTTCAGTTCGTGCTATTTTTTACAAGCAAAAAGAAGGCCATGGTACACCGTCTCAAAAGTTGGCGATGTTGATAATCGTTCATGCTTGGAGCTTGACATCCATTTAACTTGCACTTAGAAGCAAACAGCCTCTCTCCTTAAGGATAATGGTTTTTAATTAACTTGCAACAGAATATAGACTTGCAATTCTGTACTAATTTTATTTGTAACATATTGTGTAATTTACTGGGTACATTTTTTCCATTAATATTTGCATGCATTTAGAACTTATTGCAAGTAATTTTTCTTTTAAGTTGGTATTACTTACATATAAATATGTCTTGCTCATAAATAAATTACATAATATTGTATAAATAATTACCATATTCTGATAATACACACATTAAAAATCAAAACTATGAAAGCATTTCCCAAATTTGCATTTAATTATTTTATAGACTTCAGTTTAAATAAACACAATTTCTTATTTTATAAAAACAGACTGATTTCTTTAAATATGATAATGTGAAAAGTAACATACCTGATAGTCTTCTAATGGTGAGTTAACCATATCATGATCTTGAACAGATTGTGCAGGTGGAAACAAAGAAGCCACTAATGCAGCTATTACATCTTGACCCATACAAACAGTCACAAAATCAGATCGATTGTGGTACAAAGAGATGAAGAAATGCAGAAGAGTAATTGCATACTCTGAAACTACTTCACTTTGGTCAACCTAAAAATATATTAATAAAATTATAAATAGAAATTACAAACTCATACAAATAACAAAAAATAAAAGGAAGACAAAAGAAAAATATATTAGGGAATAAAAGAAATTAGCATAAACCAAAAATATCATTGGTTCATCCATTAAAAATAATTTTTACAACTTTATTAAATTAAAAAAGTTAAGTTATAAAAGTTTCCAATATAAAATATCAATATTAGTAGAACATCAAGGCAAATAAATTAAAAAATGTTAACCTAAAATATCAAATAAGAATGTTTTTTTTATTTCTTTGAATATAACTTGGTTTATACAACCTGTTAAAATGCAAACTAAATTAATTAATTAATTTAGTAAATTAGCAATTAAGCTAAAAAATGTACTTGGGGTGCTCTTATTAATTATTTGCACAATAAATTTTTCATTAAATTATAAATTTTTTTTAATGATTGAAATGTAATGAGTAATATAATGTGCTAAAACCTAAATTGTTGTTTTTTTTACACAAAGTATTTTGATTTTACCAGGTAACTTTATTAAGTTAGCAACAAAAAAAAAATTCTTAAGTATTCAAACAGGATACTGGAAAAGCAATTTATGTTGGTAAGGAAGAAAAAAAAATTCAAATATCATAGATAAAAATACACTGTCAATCATAAAAAAGTAATATGCTGTCTGCCCTCACTTTGAAGTAGCAACATAATACTTTTTTATCCCTAAATAAGTGTTTAGAATGAGCATTAAATTAGCTGACATATTCAATTTGATATGCTAATTTTTCTGATGAGAAGAATTAGTATAGTCGAATGCAGAGTTTAGTTAAAAAAAGAAGATCCAAAATGAGCTCTACCGAGCAAAATGTCAATGGCATTACACACTCTAAGCAAACGGTGCTAAAAAGTAGGTCAGATGGCAAAAAAAGTTAAGATCATTGGTCCACAAATTGGTTAAATATTCACCAATACTATTTAAATAGAAATATTTACACTTATTTTTGTTTAATATAATTCTAAAATAAAATTCAAATAGATTATTCTATATGTAAATCAGCCTTATTTTTATTTGTACTTTCTTTTTAATTTCAAATTACTCGGTTTTGATGTAATTCACTTTAGAACATAATCCAGCTTAAAGACTTTGTAAATTTGTTTTGCAACAAAATCAAAGATAAATTAAATATTAATACAATTATTGCTGGCTAATGAGAAAAAAAAAGAACATATTAACTGCAAAAAATTTAGAGCGAATTTTAAAACCTAGTGACATGATTGGAAATATTCTATTATTATTTTTATTTCTAGAAAGGTCTCTGAGAATTATTATTCACTCTATTTACTCAAGTTACCCTGGTAGCACATAAAAGTTCACTTTAATCATCACATAAATTTAAAAATGAAAACAACTGTTTTAGATTATATTATAATTATGTTTCTAGAGTAAATAAGCATAAAATACAAAATTGAATACAATGTCTAATACTTTTAAACTCAGAATGATCAAATACTTTTTCATAAGTTTATTACTAAGATAAATACACAGATCAGGTTAGATTAATTATGCACAAGAGCTGTAAGTAGCTATACTGCACCAAATTCAACTAACCTTATATACTAAAGGTAAAGGGATTAAATAGTTTAGTAAACTAACAGCATCACAAGAACAGCAGGAAAAAGGGAGAATAAAAAATTAAATACCAATATAGCTTTAACTTTGCCATCTGTAAGAGCTTAGGCTTTTACATATGCTGGTCCTAAGCTCGGGTAAAGGAGGAAGGTTGAGCAAAGGGCTACTCGCTCTTCCTGGAAACCCTTTGACCATAGAAACTGAGAGTCAAATTACCAGTAACATTGCAAATATGCAATGGATTAAGGAAGATCTTAGTAGAGCAGGATTAACTGGATGGGAAGAAGCGTGTTGACTGGCTAAAGACAGGAGTGTGTGGTGAAAAAGACTCGAGGCCTTACGTGCGAGTTCGGCACGAAGAGGATAAGTAAGTAAAATGCTTTAGGGATACCAAATAAAAAAACTGCATTTACCTGAAGAAAGCAAATCTCCAAAGAAAAAATATAGATCTAAATATTTAAGCATATATTGGTAGGCATATTAACGTTTCAAACGACCACCATGAAATAAATCTAGTTACTTTACCATACAGGAAAATAGTTCATTACTATATTCGTCCATGGAGAATTGCACACGGTAAGACAATTTTTGTGCAATTGATTTGAAAGCTAATGAATAATACAACACAGCACTCAGCATCAATAAAATAAAATAGAAAGAATAGCAGAATAAAAGATATAAGANAAGAAAGCAATTCTCCAAAGAAAAAATATAGATCTAAATATTTAAGCATATATTGGTAGGCATATTAACGTTTCAAACGACCACCATGAAATAAATCTAGTTACTTTACCATACAGGAAAATAGTTCATTACTATATTCGTCCATGGAGAATTGCACACGGTAAGACAATTTTTGTACAATTGATTTGAAAGCTAATGAATAATACAACATAGCATTCAGCATCAATAAAATAAAATAGAAAGAATAACAGAATAAAAGATATAAGAATGAAAAAAAATTACCATATGGATTATAGTTCTGATCATTGCTAATGCTACAACAGCAGCCTCTTGACAAATTTCACCCCGAGATATAATCAGATTGTTAGGATTTTGTCCAGTAGGAGCACCAAACAAATATGACCATATAACATCCATTGTGAGCTAAACAAAAAAAAATATATCTTAAAATAAACACATGGTAATAATTACACATATTTGTAACACATAAAGTTAACAAATTTAAGGTTAATAAAAAGTTAATAAGTAAAAAAAGGAAAATAAATTATTTATAAAAATTAATTTTTTAAAGAAAATTTAAAGAATAATTTGTATAAGTATTAATTCCTGAAAATAAAATGTATGAAAAAGTGCAAACTTACGGTGACAGTTGGTGGTAAAGCTGATGGAAAAAGGCCCAACATAATTGATAGAAGTAAAAAATAAACCTCAGGAATTTCAACATGATGTACCATGAGATATTGAAGATGTTGAAAGCCAGGAACATGGGCAGCTTCATCAGTTACATCTACACTCCCAAACGATTTTGGATTAGAACCACTCATGTTGAAACCTATTTGGTAAAAAAAGTCAACAATTTACCTTAAAACATATCAGAATTTAAACAAGATGCTACAAAAATATCATACCTTTTTGAAATAAATTACACGTAAGAGCAGTATTATTAAACAAAGATACAACTAATTGGAAGAATTAACACATTGACTGCCACAGGCATTTACAGTGAAATCTCCTTCAAGCCACAAGTACTGCTGTACGAAGCGTATTCTGATAAGTGTTCCCACCAATATTTTAATAATGCGAGTATCTGGAGGTCACAATAATATCTCACACCGTTTGTTTCCGTGGTATCATGTCTTCTTATTTGTGTCCGTTGCTTCACATCTGTTTCTCATCTCGCCACTTTACACGATGAGTTTAAATCTTTGCCAAATAAAACGGATTATAACTTGAAATCTTTAACCTAATTTGCTGGAATTTCAAAAAGAAAAATTGAAAACTTATTTCTCAGTGAGTCAAATAGCAGTGAACAAAGAAGCTTTTACGAGGCTCTCAATAATTTTCGTAAAAAATCATTTTTGTATTACTTTTATAACAATTCAATAGTTTTGTTATTTCCTGCAAAATATCTTTTCAAATACATAGCAATATCTTTTGCAAGTAATCAAATAAGCTTCACCCCAAAGAATAATATTCCTTCATTCAAAGGAGATTCAAGGTTTTTCATAATTATTCTGCGTTAATACCAAAGGAAATATAGGTTTAAATAATTTCTTTAAAACTTTATCTAAATCCATCAACTAAACTTTGAACCCTATATTGGAATAAACGGTTCAGTGTCGAGGTTCTAATGGACATTGAGTCTCTGAATAACAAACACAAACAAGACTTGATGCATGGATTGTTACAAAGCAAGGGTTCTGGTAATCCGGGGTTGCACTAAAGAGAGTACAGTGTATTAATTATAAGACATCAATATATCACCAACTAATTCATATAAACTAATGTGTAAACAAATAAGTAAATAAAAAATAATTATAAATAATCTAAGTATTAATTTTAGATTGAGCAAACCAAGCAAAACTATTTACCTAAAGCGACATCGACACGATTATTAAGGACAGCATCAGTTTCAGCTAACCAGCCACCATTAACAGATGATTCTCTGAAGAGCTGAAGAAGATGCTGGTGACTCAGAAAAATAGATAGAATTCTTAATCCCCAAATGACAGTGGTGGGATGTAAATGTTCTTGCAGAAACAAAAGCACCCAATCAAAACCCAAGCACTTGACAACTGTTTCACAAAACCTACAACAATAAGACACTCAATATTATTTACAACTCATCATAGAACATTCTCATACAGATGAAACTGCTCAATAACCTACATTAAAACTTAGAGCATTATTGCAGAATTTTTTTCCTCACAATCATTTGTCTAGGTTTCTTTTGAATCCGATATTGAATAAATATTTTTCTAACATAAAAGCAAAGACAGGGAGAGAGAGAAATAACAAGTATGAATACTGAATTGATAAAAAATATGAAGTTATTTACTTGTACAGCTAATTAATTTTGAATTTTAACCAAACCAGGATTGAGAGGAATAAACTTGCTTTTTACAAAACCTTTTGTGTAAATGTAACATATATTTAAACTTCCTGAGAAAAAAATCCTATAATCATCTAGAGTTGGCTTGACAAAATACTCAAACTTATGATCTGATTACTATTAGGAAATGTTTATTTTGACAGGGTGGCCACTCAAATCAGATTTCAAATTTCCCTGATTTTTCCAGGTTTTGCAGATAAAAATCCTAAAATTTCCAGGTTTTAGTTTCTTTATTCTAATAAAGTGTAGGCAAGAAAAGTGTCTATATTATAAAATATTTTATTCAAAATGTTATTTTTTTAACATATCTTGAAAAAAAGAATTTATTTTGACAATTTGGCAAGATTTTTTATTCATTTCTTAATGTTTTGGTACAAAATTTTGAATCAAAAATCATATATTGACCAACAAAAGAGTAAAATTAAATATTAGTATATAGTTAGTTCTTAAAAAAAAAACGTTTTTTAAAATTAAAATATGTTATAAGAGGTTAAAATGAAAAAGAAAAAATTAGCATTAATGCAACAATTGTAAACATTTGTCGATAAACATTGCGATTGTAAAAAAAAATGTGTGATTGGTTAGTTTGCAGAGAAAAAATAATTCACAGATTTCTTTTAATGGGAATACAAAAGCTTTCAGAAAAAGAGTGCAATATAAAATCTATTATTATTATTAAATTATAACCAACTAATTTTTGGAGAATTTTATAAGGTTAAAAATACAAAAAACATTGTCAAAATCGAAAAAAATTACCACAAAATCATTGGAACAAACTTAAGCCATAAATGGATTCAGCCCAAGGACAGAATTTAAAAACAGAAGCTAATACACTAATCCCTTCTTCCACCTTCACTACAATCTTTCCTAAATTGCACAGTCCATAGCGGTCAAAGGTTTCCACATTCGTTTAGCAACAGTGGGAGAATTTTATGTGGCATTCTAGTTCAACAGAGCGGTAATGGAGCAAATTTTGATGCAAGCAAAGTATTGCTAAGTTGATGATATTTCAACTGCTTGGAGATACATTTCCGTCTAAAAAAAGTGAGTATAGTGGAAAAAATAATTTAAATTAAGAAAATTAGTAAATAATTTAAATTAGTGAAATTAAAGAAATTTCAAGCTTTTCTTTAAAATTTCCTGATTTTTCCAGGTTTTTATAGAAATTTCCCTGATTTTTCCAGGTTTTCCAGGTGGGTGGCCACCCTGTTTGATTCTCAAAACCAAGAAAAGTAGCCTACATTGGAATTCAAATTAATTTAATAATATTATGACCCACACAAAATACATTATTGCGCTTAACTGCTATATTGTTACTCATTTTGACAGAACTCTTCTTTTAAAAATTAATTTTTATAACCTATGAATCATAATTAAAATTGTTTTTGAATCAAATGACAAATTGCTTTATAATAAATCCCATTAATTATTGATATAGCAGAATGTAATCATGCTAATTAATAAAACTAACTAACAGAAGTTATAAAATCTTAGAAATACATTTTTAAATAAATGAGCGAAAACCTAAACTTCTAAATCAAATTAACTGCTACTTATATAAAATTATCTAATTCTAGGAAATTTAAATAGATTAGAGAAGAGATTTTTTATTTTAACTTTGTGCCTAAATCAAGATGCTTTAGTTCACAAGTGATCAAGTACAAATGTATCGGTGATTTCCTGTTTAACCTAAGACAATTTCATTTTCATTCAATTATTTACAATTTACTTTATTAATAATAAAAACAACTTTTAATAAAAAAAAAGTTATATTTATATTATGTTAAGCTAAATAATTTAAAGTGTCAAAAAAATTTTTTAATACATTTGTTGAAATGTTCCGAACATGTAAAAATTTAAAACTGTAATCTTTCATAGAATAATCAATTATATAAATGACATACCGTCGAACCTGGTTATAGTGAACCGTCTGTTGTCTTAGCAATAAGTTCACTATAAACAGTGTTTCATTATCGACAAATTCTTTTAAAAATTATCTTTTAACATATGAGAATAGTTTTGTTGGAGCTATGGTTACTCAGTCGCTCGCCTACCAATGAGATGAACGGGGTTCTAATCCCAGCGATGACTAGTCGATATGAATTCTGCACCGGCCACAGTGCTGACGTAAAATATCCTCAGTGGTAAATGGATCACAGGTTAGAGTTTCCCTGCCATCAAGCTAACCGTGGGAGGTTTTAGTGGTTTTCGTATACATGTAATGTAAATGTGGGCTTAGTTCCATCAAGAAGTCCTTCACAAAGGCAAATTTTTCCAAGAACTAGATCCAGGAGTTCCTTTTTGGACTAAGTTCAAAATTACAAGGCTATGGAGTTGAACATTGGAAACCATAAAACAGAAATCGGCTCAATGAAGGTTATAAAATAGTTTTTTTGAAAATAGTGATAATGCTAATGCTATACTAATAAAAATAGTGATTATGCTCTTGTTGAAAATAGTGATTATGCTAGATTATTACCTGATTAAATAGATAATAAATAAAATATTAAAAAGAAAATTAAATCAATTTATACTTTAAATGAAAGAAATTAGTAATTTTTGACTGACTAAAATTTGATTTTATGTAAAGTTTACCAATTTTTATAATAACAATTAGTTAAGAATTCAGTATTTTCCAGTCCCCAATTTTTCCAGAAAAAAAAAACGGAGCATTTAATAACTACTTCACTTTCCAGATAAAAGTTGAACAAAATTTCTTGTTCTGCAGCATAGGAAGGGGGTAAAAACATGGATGTGCAGCTTAACAACTTGATAACCCTGGTTTAAAAGCGAAAACTATGCAAGAGTAAAATTTTGTACAATATTAAGAAATAGTATAATTTGCAATCCCAACTCTAGCAAATTTGAAACTGCAGAATTTTTTTTTTTTAAAAAACTCAGGAAATGAAATTAAAGTGCAGAAGGTTTTAACATCCTTTTAAGTAGTTATTGTATTTTATTTTGTCACTGTTGGCAATGTAAATTGGTAGATTGTTCATAGATTTTTTCACATATAAGAACAATGTTCTCTTCAGAATTGTACTGAACTGGATTGTTTGAAACTTTAAAACCTAGATTTGTTTCATAGATTGAATTATGCATTTATTAATTTATATAAACATGAAACTATCATTCAGAAATAAATCTCTTGATAGCATTAAAAGTCTTTATAAAATCCACAATAAATTAACTAATACTTTTTCAACTGCCTATCATAAGCATATTAAATAGTGTTAGTTCAGAAAGGACCATTAAAAAAGTCAACTGAGCCAAAATGACAACTGAGTGTTCACTATATACCATGTTTATTATAGTGACGTTCAATTGTATAACTGCAGCATAACTTGCATATTTGTATAACTTGTATATTTTTTGAGACAATAAAAAAATTTCCCATCACTTAAGAGGGTTTTTTTTTCAGTTTTTAAATCTAGTTCTGTAAGAAATTAAGAGTGGTCCTTATTACAATGACTAACAATTACAAGATACGTAATAAGATTTTAATTCAACAACTTTTAAAAATTTCTTACAATGATGAGTTCCAGGAGAAAACTTTACAATTTGCTTAAGTCTTATTTATTCTTAAGTTTTTATTTTAGTCCAACAGTTTCTATTTTCTTACTGATCATTTCGTCTTAAACTTTTTTTAGAAAAAAAAGCTTTTAGACACAACTGTAAGATAAAAGCTCATGACATTATACTTCCAAATAATAAAATGAAGTTATTAATAAAAAACTTTCAATAAAATGAGCTTTTATACATAAAAGCTCAAATAGCTATTTGAGCTTTTATGTATAGCAAATAGCTATACATAAAAGCTCAAATATCAGTAACATTAATCATATAATATCACTAATGTTTAAATAGAGATACATAATTTTAAAAGTAAGCTATAATAACACTAAAAAATTATGGTTAAATAAATATTTACGTATAATTGACAACTCCTGATCTCGAAAATAAAGAGCATAATAAAGCAAGACAATGATTTCTCAGAAGAACATTTTGGTTAATTTTGGCATCAACAAACTCCTTATTTTCTGGAAGGAATAAAAGAAAAGCATAATATAAGCAAAGAAATCAAATCAGTAATATAAAAATTCATTATTAGCAGGAAACTATTTGCATGTGTTAGAAATATGCGAAAATGAGAAATTATATAAGGTTTGCTAATATTTTTAAAATGATGTAATAATTGAGCTTTTCTAATGAATTTAGATGCATTGAAGAAAACAAGTAGACAATTTTAATGCAGTCTGATTACAAAAAGAAGTATGTTTTAGTGGGCAGTAAAGTATGCATCAACAAAGGAGAGAATGGTGTATAGTTCCAAAGCCTGCAAACATTAAAAGCAAAAAATCCAGTATATTTTGCTAAATGATAGAAATGTCATGTTAAGTATTCTGCAAATATCAAAAAACATTATGGAAACAGAGAACTATGTGAATTTTTTGACATTAAAAATTCCAGAACTATGTTACACTCAAATAAAAATAAATTTTGTATCGTGACTTTTTAAAAAGTATTAAAAGCTGTTTTAACAAAGGAAAGAAGAAAAAAATTTCAATCTTAAAGGAATCAAAGAAAAATAAACTTTTAAAAATTCAAAAAGAATTCAAGTTTTAAACTTATATTTCTATATAAGAATTACATAGAGTTTGCCATTAATCCTAATTTGCATAATTTTTCTGATGATCGTCTGAACTATTCTAACACTTTTAGCTAAATAATTTTCAGGGAAAATGTAGAAGAAGAATATTCTGTTTTCATAGAATTTACTTGGAAGTTAGCAGAAATTTTTCTCCAGCAAATAGTTTTCTTTTTTTTAATTTTATGCTGGAGAAATTTCTTTTACATTTACATGTCCTTGCTTACAAAATATAATGCTAATTAAAAGGTATACTATTAAAGCATCATTAAATTAAAATATTAATCACTAGATTATAATATCTAGATAGATAAAAAAAATACAACCTGATTAATCTCTATTTTGCCACACTTTAGATTTTTTTCTATTATAATTAAGACTAGTTACTACATTTTAATGTAAAAACTGGATTAAACATTAATTTAACAATTCAACTGAAAAAAGTAAATGTCACTGGCATGGCACATGCAAATATTTACCGTGACCTGCCCCAATTCAGGGCATACGGGTAAATGTTAAAACCAAGTAAAAACATTAAAGAACATAAAATACATAAAATGCATAAAATACATAAAGCGCATAAAATACAAAAGTCATATGGCAACAGCCCGTAAACATTGCGGGCGAGCTATACTGTTGAACAAAATTAGCTATCTACAATTAGTCAGAATATTATATCTTTAAGAAAACATGACAAATATATCTGGCATGTATGTCATGAAAAGTCCAGGTCAACAGACCCTAAAATATGGATTAAAAGCACAATTAAATTTAAACCACCAGCAATATTAGAAGAAAAATAAAATGCAAATTGCCATTCTAGGTCAACAGACCCCTTATATTGAGGCAATCAAATGGCGTAAAATTTAAAAACTAATCATAGGGCAAATTGCCTATTAAGGAAACAATTAAACGAGTTACAAATAGTAAAATCACCAAAAATAGTTCTGAAATAGTGAAAGTGGATTAAAATGGTGTGAATGACGAGGACAGTTCAAATCCAACCTAAGAACACCATGAGATTTAAAAACTTTTTAAAGTCACTAAAAGTCCAGTTTAAAGGATAGTCATCCTGGCTGAAAATCAAAATCCCCGAACCAGACATGGCACACATATTTTTTCCCCCAGTTTACATTCGTAATTGTAATTGTTTCCCTATTGTGACTTTTACCTTTCCCTCACCCTAATTCAACTAGCATTTGTAAAAGATAAGAGTAACAAAAACTACAATTCAAACAGACAAAGAGATAAGATTTAAAAAAAAGAATAATTTAACCTACCACAGTTGCTAAGAGCATTATTAATATTTCCTTTTATTTCTATTTCTTTTTCCCTTATAGATGATACTGGAATGGTAGCAGCAATAAATTGGCCAAAACTGAAAAAATATATATAAATCAACACTCAGTAAAAATGACACTCTAAATAATATTGCGTAACAGCATAAAATTTACCAAGTTTTTAATCATAAAAAAATTTGAAGATTTTCTTTTTAATTAGATTAGATTTACTTAATTTGATTGTTAATGTAACTGGCAAGAGTTTGAGATTTATCTTTAAATATGATCTAAAGATAATATACTATTGGATGCACACACTACAGGCTACTATCATAATTTAAATCAAAGCAGATGATGGTGGCAATTTCTAAACCATGCTTTCCAATTGCCAAAATATCTGTAAAAGTTTACCAAATTTGATACTATGTCCGACAATAGGACAGAAAAATAACGACATTGAAATAAAAAATCCAATCATCACAGCACATTAAAAGCATTTTTTAATGATAATTTTACAGTGAACTTTCAAAGGAATAAGATAGCTAACTTCATTTTGTGATTTATTGTAAAAGAGTAATTTAGGATTAATTAAGACAAAAATGTAAGACCTCTGTAACATTTTTTTTCAGTCTGTAAATATTTTTAATAATTAAATTTATGAAATTTAAGTACAAATTCTCGTTAAATTTTCAATCTTGATATTCTTTTTGAAAATGGTTTCTTAAAAAGTTATGAAAATAAAGCTAAATAAAATTATATCTTTTGACAAAGCTGCAAAATAACCTTATATGCCAATCAAAATGGCTCCTTTATTTTTGATATCCATAATTAAATGTACAAAGAAACCTAAAACTGACTGAAATAAATTTTCAAAATTTTCACCTGTTTTCATATTTCTTTTTAAGAGAAAACATTCCTATCACCGCAAGAAAACAAATCAAGGTAGGTAAAGTCTCTTTCCTCTAGCAAAATATAAGAAATAAAAATTTGATCTATTCTGACAGAAGATTAACGATTTAATTTATATATTTTCCTCATAAGACAAGCTAAAAATTGTCATATCTTTGTTTTTAGTAGAGATATAACTAAAATTAATTAATTTTTGATAAAGGGCAAAACTGCATAAATGATATAAGTTAAAGTTAAATTTTATAACTAGTTAAACCCCTTAATTAATGTTGAATTATTTAAAAACCTAATGTTTGCAGAGGCTGTATCGATAAAAGTGGTACCAGTTTAAAAATTTTTGATATCAATATCATATAAATTTAAAACACAAACTGCATTTGAAGTAAATAATATTTTTATATAATGGATTAAGTTTTTTTTAGTGCAACATTAAAGAAAAATAATCGAGAGTAACATTAATAATTGACTGTAACATCAATTTTCAACTATTCTACATTTATTGTTAAACTTATTAATAAAAATCCATTAGGCAAGTATTATCTGCCAGTTTATCTTATACATGTATTTAAGATGTGGAAATGATTTACATAGTACAGTACAGAACCCATTATCCGGAAATCAGAAAACCGGAATACCAAAAAACCGGAACGAAATTCGTTAATTTTCTCGCCATTTAAAAAGAAAAAAAAAATTTCCTCATAAGATTTTACGACTTTTCTTTCTTTTTTAAAAGATGTTTACCTTACCATCATTTTGGAAATAATCATTAGTGTATTACTTCATAGTTTTTTCTTATTTTTAAGATTATTTCCAATTTTTTTTTTAGTCGGGTTTAACAATAAAAAAACGGCTTTTTGTAGCGATTCAGAAAACCGGAAAAATCAGTTATCCAGAATAGCGATGGTCCCGACCGTTCCGGATAATCGGTTTCCTACTGTACTATGTTATTATTTATAAATTGTTTTAAACATAGAATTTTTCAAATAAGTAAATCACCAAATGTTCATTTACCATTTAATATCACCATTTTTATTACTATCCAACTGCTAATGCCAGTTTATCTTAAACATGCATTTAACACATTGACTGCTGCATCACTCATATTCAGGTGACAGCAAACTTTCCAATTGGGCCCCGTTACCCATATTGTGTTGGCGCTTATTTGGCTACTTGCAAAGGATATTTGTATGTATTTGAGAGGATATTTCACAGGAAGTAACATAACTATTGAATTGTTATAAAAAAATACAAAAATGATTCTTTAAGAAAATTATTGTGATCCTTGTAAAAGCTTTCTTGTTCACTGCTATTTGACTCACTAAGAAATAAGTTTTCCATTTTCTAAATTTCAACGAATTAGGGTAAATATTTTAAGTTATACTCCTCTCTTAACTCGGCAAAGATTCAAACTGATCGTGTAAAGTGGCGAGATGAGACACAGATGCGAAGCAACAGACACAAATAAACAGACATGATAGCATGGGGAAAAAACGGAATAAGATATTATTCTTGTGACCACCAGAGACTGGCATTATTAAAATATCGGTGGGAGTACTTAGCAGAATACGCTTTGTACAATGGTACTCATGGTCTGAAGGGGATTTCACTGTAAACATATATGGCAGTCAACGTGTTAAGATGTGCAAATGATTTACATAGTATTATGTAATTGTTTATAAATTATTTTAAACATAGAACTTTCCAAATAAGTAAATCACTCAATTCTCATTTACCATTTAATGTCACCATTCTTATTGGTATCTTGCAGAAGTATGCATAATAATCGGCAAAGTATTCTGCAGGTAGCTGATGATAAGTGCAACTGTTTGAGAACTTGTAGAAGTCTGCTTACCATATTAAGATCTCTGAGAATTTTTAAGTTTGATTTATGTTCACTGAAAAAAATTAATAACTTATTAGTAATTCAAGAATTAGTGTCTGTAGGACTTTTAATGCTAAACTGTACTATAAAAAAATTTGCGCCAAAAATAAGACTGTGAACACTTAAAAAGGTTTAAAATATCTGATGGTTTTGAGAATAATATGAAAGATATTTACATTTTTATGTGTATAAGAAAATTAAGATAAAACTTTCTTCCAAGAAATTTTAACTTTATGTACATGATTTACTGTTTTTAGTAATTATTAAACTAACTTACTAATTTGTATTCAAGTTCAACAATGATACATGGCTACCAACAACCATGGATTGTCCATAGTATTTCATTTTTATATTTGAAATGGTAATAAATCTTATAAATTTCTGTTAACTATTTTGGATTTATACATTTAATTTAATATGATTTTGACCACCAAATAAATAAATCTTATACATAAGAGCAAGTTATAGAAACAAAAATGAGTGAAAGCTATATAGAGATCATGAAAAGTAAAATTTATCTACAATTGCATTCAATTAGTCCTTCCCAGCCACTTGGGAAATACTTCCTCAGAAAGAGTAAAAGTTGGCAGGTCTAATGATATCCATGCAATAAGAATACCAAATTTGATCATAACTAAATTTCGAAAAAAAAAATACATATATTTCAGTTATTTAGTTTTTCTTAAAAACCCCAGATATAAGGCTGTTAATTTTAAATGCTCAGTTTTCATATAGCAAAAATACAAAAAGGACAAAGGAGACTGAAGTCATGACCAAAGTGAAAGAATGAATGAAACTTACTTCTGAATCTATATTTAATTTAAAATAAATTGTGTAACAATTTTAAAATATGAGTACAGTTTTGACATAATGCATAAAAAAATAGAATTTATTAGACTATTTATTTATTATTGACAAAATTAGCAATTGGTATAGTTTACCTGGATTCAGCAACAAGTTCACAAAAATGCTCATACAAAGACTTCTGGAGATCTCCAGGGGAATCTTGCCAAACCTGAAAAGCAGTAAAAAGCTTATAAAATATTGCTAACTTTTGACTCCCTCTGTCAATAATTCAAGTTAATTCTTAGCAAAATAAAAATAAAACAAAATTGGAATACATTGGGAATTTAAATGAAAAAGTAAAAATTTAGTTTTCACTTAAAGATCACAGAACAGATTTTCAAAAGCCAAAAAGAATTACAAATTGAAATGAAGCTATGAAAATAAATAAACCATTGCTTTGTTTTAAAATATTTCATGTTATTTTTAAGCAACAAAAATAATAAACAAGAAAGAAAATGATAAAAATAATAAAACTGAAGTACATTATAGCTTAGATAAAAATTTAATGTTTACTTCAAGATCACAGAGCAGATCCTCAAAAGCCGATACATTAGGAATGGATGTGTTTTCTCGTCCACTGTCAACAGTGCCAACTAAAGAGAATGTCAGGTGAAGGATATGACTATTTAAGAGACTCCTTTTCTTTTTAAACAGCATGGCTAACGTCTGAAAATAGAAATTATTTAAAAATACAAACATATAATGGAAATAAAATAATTAAATACTAATTGTTCTTTGGAATTAATGTTCATCTAGTTAGTTCAAGAAAGCTTAAAAATGAAAAAAGAAAAGAAGTGAAATATGAAATAAAATTTTTATCATACTAACCAACAACCAACAGTTGTGGTTAATAGGTAACAAGAGAGTTAACCTTTAATGTAACATACAAGCCAGTTACATTCAATTAAACACAAATAAATCAAATCAAAATAAATTTTTGCAGTTACAGCTCCGGATGGATTAAAAAATCTAAACTGGTTATTCCTGCCAGTGGCTACGAATAATTTGACACAAAAAAAAATCAAACACTATTTGTCAAAGAAAATTAAAAGTTTATAGTGCCCTAACTTCACTATTCAGAACCTTTCAATAACCATATTTGAAATAAATAGAAAGATATTTCAAACAATGGGATGCAAGACTCCCAAATTTATAGGTTCATTTTTACTAAATGTGATTCTCTACTTAAAATATGAATTCTCAACCAGTTCGTCCAATTAATTAATATGTACATTCATAATTACTCTATGTATTTATAGACTAAACAAAGAATTTTAAAACAAGAAAAGTATTTAAACAATCAAGGCTTTTATTTAGGACTAATCAAACATCTCCATTGAGGAAAAATAACAGAGCAATCAATATGATACTCAAAATTATTCAAATTTTCTACTACAGCTTCAAATAAAGAAAAGGAAATTTTTTGTTTTTTAAGTATAATTTTGCCAACACACTGTTTCTGCAAAATTAAGCCTCTTTATTTCTTACACTCACTTGTATTTTGGGTATTTGAAATGTTATAATGCATGAGCAAAGTAAATTAAAAAATTTAAATTAGAGTACCTGGTATCTTTTCATACGATCCATTTCCTGTTGTGCAGCTCTGTTGCTTTTAACAACACATACCAGAGCCTTCACTGCAGCATAAAGACCTTCAACATCTTTAGCCATAGCAACAAGCCCTAAAAGAGTAGCAGTACCACCAACATTATCGATGGTAAGGGAGACAGGATGTGGAACAAATGTCCTAGCACCTAAAAGGATTTTTAAAAAAACATCAACTTGGCAATAATATTTTAAATTACGAAATTATGTAGAATAAAAATTAAAGATTCCAGATAAGTATATAAATTGAAATTATAGCAAAAGATTTCATCGAACAACTTATATATATNTTTTAAATTGCTCTTTTAAATTATTCTTTTAATTGACACTTTTAATATATTGCTGTTTTAATGTTTAGCACCTTACATGATTTTAGCTGTTCTACGCCCGCCATGTTCATGGGCTGTTGCCATGTCTGATGTGTATTTTATGTAATTTATGTTTCTACTGTTCTCTGGATATTTTTTTTTTGATTTTAATAAACATTTACCCGTATGCCCTAAATAAGGGCGGGTCGGGGTAAATTCTTCCATATATATATATATATATATTATGATTAAAATTTACTTTTCATAATACCTAAAAAACATTTATTAAAAATAATGAAACTTGCTTTTGAATTATTTCTGTAGCCACAAGCTTGTTTTCACTTGATTATAATATATAATTAGTTTTCTTTAATATTGATAAAATGTTTAGCCAAAATATTTTCTTAAAAAAAGGTTCTTGTGGTTCTTTTCTCGGGAGCTCCTTGCTTACTAATCTGAGCAAAACTTTTATTGTCTGAGGCACTGTGTATTAAATTCTACTATTTTCAAAGAAACAAAAAACACATTGCACATTAAAATGCATAAAAAACTTCAGTTTTGTAATGCCTAAGACTATTTTCACTAAAACACTAATACTTTAAAAACATATTGAAATAACAAGATTTTTTTCAGCTGAAATAAAACGGTCTTTTTTTAATATTATTTCAAAAGTCCTTACTTTAGAATAGTTATAATACACAATGTTATTATTAAAAAACAAGTAATCAACAACAATACAAAGAATATTATTCTATCAATACATTTGTGAAACATTTTATATATTTATATATCTATATTTAGAAAAAGGAAAAGTAAAAATGACAAATATCCTGATTCAGAAAAAAAGTGTTGCTAAACTCAGGGTTGAACTAGGAGCGTGGCGCTGAAAGGCCCTTGCATAAGGGGCCCTTAAAAATGAACAAATTTTGGTATAATAATTATTACTGATTTGTATATTCTGTAACTTAATTTGCAAAATTTATATAAAAATTTTCAAGAAATTTAAAAAACTAAATATTTTATGTTTCACTTTCAGAAATTTTTTTAATTGATCTAGTAAATGCT
Source organism: Parasteatoda tepidariorum (assembly GCF_043381705.1). Taxonomy (NCBI): domain Eukaryota; kingdom Metazoa; phylum Arthropoda; class Arachnida; order Araneae; family Theridiidae; genus Parasteatoda; species Parasteatoda tepidariorum. The sequence continues at coordinate 25,403,335 of NC_092212.1, forward strand.
CTACTTTAAAAAATAGAATTTGTTGAAACAAATTATAGAATTACTTTAATTACAGTAAAAACCAGACAGAATCGATAAAATACAAAGAAATACAAAGAGAAGAAACAAATTTATAATTTTGCTCTATAATTCGTAAATAAAAAGTTCAGGTGCCATTTTGCTACATCTTGACATTACATCTGCACCAGGCTGAAATGTTGTTCGGTGAAATAATTTAAATGGGGCCTTCTTCAAGGTCTTCATTTTGATTTATTATATAAACTAAAAAAAAAATATTTCACTCTTTAAGATAAGGAAAAAATTAAAATAAATATTTTCTAAAAGTAAATTTAATTCTTTTCAATACACTTTTAATTTCAAATGAATCTAATGGCCCTGCATTCAAGGAAAGCCCAGTATTGGCTGAGAAGCAGGGGGCGTTTGCAATTTCAGATCTACGGTCAGTCCGTCCCTGGCTAAACTTATGAAGCAACAATAGTAGTAAACTTTAAAAAAGCATAATGAGATATTTACAAACTTAGAAAAACTTGTTAAATTAAGTTTTAACTCACCAAGATATCCAACAAGAATGCCACCCAAACATCGAGCAGGTCCACTAAGATGTCCACCTGAATTATGCAGAATATGAATAGGAGTTGCATTTTCATGTGAAGACATACCAAGCTACAAAAAGGAAAGAGAATGATTTACATAAATTGTTATATTATTCAGGAAACTAGAAAACAATGAGCTAAGACACAACTCATATAGTTCTTTATAGATGATTCATCTAATATGAATCATGTTTTCACTATGCATCATACCATTTTTGCAATAGATCTACAATCAGCTTTGCTGTAAACTCTTCGAATTTTGGCTAGAGTCATTACAGACACAGCTGCAGCATTGATGCCAAAGACTATTTTCTCTTCAGCAACTAATGGCTGGTGTACATCAACACCTAAAAGAATTCATATAATTAATGCACATCGTCATCACAAGTCAATGAAATAAATACAATTTCAGAACAAAGTGATACCAGAAAGTGTTGGTGCTTGGAAACTGCCAGTATAACATGGTCCCAGCTGATAGAGCATTGAAACAGCAGCAGGTGAGAATACTTCTTCCACCAGATGGCATGGCCCCTGCTTCCACAACAGCTTAGATTGTCTTCGAAACTGTGGAGGTGTTCCAATGAAGCCAAAGATAGAGGTCGCCACTGTCAGGTTGGCTGCACCTCCACCAGGATTTTGAGAAATGTAATGGAGCTACAAATGAGTAGAGCAATGATTTTAAGAAATAAAAATAAGTACATGTAGTCATAAAAATTATGAAAGCAATGTATAAAATGCTCTTCACAACACCCTACTACAGCAACCTTTCAATTATAATGACCAATATGTAAAGTACTATTTCATACACTAATGACTAATATAACATCAAGACTGAAGTGCATATTTCAATATTATGACCAGAGTTTACATTCGTTTTATTTTTATTACCAAGAAAATCACTTAAACACGAGTTAAATATTTTTTGTACTCTCGGAACAAAAATGTTTCCATTGGCAATTAAGTCAAATATCAAAAGAAAATGATTAATAAACTTAAGAGTAAACGTCTTAAATTCAAGAGTCAATTAATTCTGCATTCAAAAACCTTGAGAAATATGAATTACTTTATGTTAATGTTAACCAAAAGAAGATATAACATCGCAGTGCAGAATTCAATATGATGTCAACGATGCATTCATTAGTTTAAATTATCATTGTAAATTTCTTTTTAAATTAAAGAGTACAAAAAAATAGGAACCATATTATTCCTGTGTTTGAAAAATCTTCTCTTTTTGTGAAATGTTAGTTCCTTTGAGTAATTTATATACGAGTTAAATATGTTGTAATCACAATTTTTTTTTTAACTCTGTACTTTTTATGTTTTCTGAATTAAGAAGAGAAGCTTTAAACTAATTTACTTTTTCAACCCCTTTATTGTATTATTTTAAATGTGTGAATTAATGTCCACTTTAACATGAAGAAACATAATGCATAATTATCAATTATTCTACCAGTTTCCAAATTTTTTTAAAAGTTCAACATGATTTTATTAAAATCAATGCAATATTTATAAGACTTAAGGAAATATTTATGAGACTTTTTGTATTTGCAATATAAGCAACCTTATGCTGTAACATCTATTTTCCTTAGGGATAGGGAACAGAGAGTTACTATGTTGAGCAACAACAGTGTTAGATAAAACGTCTAAACGATTTTACTTCTTAAATCATACTTTAAAAAAGTTTATTTCTTTTAAACAAAGTTAAAAATAAGTCAATTCTAATTTTTTTTTCAATTCAAAATCTTGAGTTGTTGCTATAACCCAATTCAATAAATAAAAGAAATACTGTAATCAGTTTCTCAGTAAATAAATGAAATTTGGTGCAAAGTCCTAGTTAATAATTCATTTACTTAACCAAAACAAAAATATTTTTCTATTGAGGAATGCTTCAAAATTTTAAAAATCTAATAGATTTTGCAGAACAGTTCCTATAAGATTATTAATCAGACAAACACATTTATTAAGCAGGGTGCATAGCCAGATTTCTCAACAAAAATAAGCACCTTTTAAGTACTTTGTAAGCACTCAAAAAATTTTTCATCCCATTCAAAAAAAAAAAATAATAATCATAATTAGATCTAGGCAGTAATAAAGATTATTTTTTTCTATCCTTTAAAGTTTTGAATTTATAAACATAAAATCAATAAAATTTAAAAACATTTTCAAAAACTTTACAAAATCATGATAAAAAAAACTAGTTTCTGATAAATATTGTAGAGAAAATTTAGAATATCATGCATTTCTTGTAATTTAGAAGAACAATCGATACAGTATAGAAAAAGTCTTTTTTTAAAAGATAGAAAATTTAGCTCATTTTATAAACCCCGAATAAAAAATGCATCTTTAAGGGCTTCTAAAAAACGTAAATCAAAAATAAGCACCTTTAAGCACTTTTTAAAAACACTACGCACCCAGTTAACAAAAAAGTCAAGAAATTAACACCCAGTAGTTATTAAATTCCAGCTTATGCAGTTTCATCTAAGTAATTTATTTATTTTGGTGGGAGACAATAACTGACAGTAAAAATGAAGGATTTTAGTTCATACTGTATAAATTTCTACAAATTATCAACTTGATAAAAGTCAATGAGATCCGCACAAGTAACTGCTTAAAAAAGGACATTTTAAAGATTAAATTTCTATAACAAATGTAGAAATTAAAAATAATAATATTTTTGCAGAAATTATAAAAGGACATAGTAATAATATTTTTTCAGAAATTATAAAAGGGCTTAGCAATTAATATTTTTTCAGAAATTATAAAAGGACATAGTAATTAATATAGACATACTTTTTGAGTACTATGATGTTGGCCATCAACATATACTGACACAGAACTGTTTTTAAGGACAGCTCTGTTTAAAATAATTGCTAAGTGGTGCCATTGTCCCTCTTGTAACAGCTCAGGACACCATATTCGAACACAGCATTCTTCACGTTCCTCAGGCTCCCAATCAACACCAGCTAAAAATTAGAAAAGAAAAAAAACCTGTTTCTAAATTTGAACATATCTAGAGAAAAGTTACTTCTTTTTCAAACACCAAAAGCTACCTTTTTTTTCTTTTGGATTATAAATATATTCTTCATTATATGACAATTAATAATATATTGATTTGCACAACAGCATAAAAGAATATTATAAGATTGATTGGCAAAGATTTTTTTCCCTTCTCAAATATTATTCACTCACACTGAGACTAGTAACTGTAATGAAATAAATTTTTAAAAAAATTAACGTTAACACCTTTCATGAAGGAAATTAAAAATTTTTGCCACGTCTGTTAACTGAATATTCATAATTTTTAGAGTTAAAGTAGTAAATAAAAACAAAATTTTATTTGAAGACACATAAAATTAAAATAATTGCTACTTTCTATAGTGTTTACGAATCGAAAAACTTGTTGCATGTATTTTTAAAATAAGATTGGATTTAAAAAAATTTAAAGCACAGTTTCATGCATCATAAATAAATAAAAAATTTTAATTATTATTATTATTATTATTTTTAGGATTTAAGTACAAGCAAAAAAAAATATCAAGCACTAGTCTTTTTTAAAAAAAAAAAAAAATTTAAAAAGACAAATAAGGTAGCCACTCAAATCAGGTTTCAAATTTCCCTGATTTTTAAAGGTAAAACTCTTAAAATTTCCAGGTCAGCGTGGATTTTTTTTCCTAACAAAGTATGGGATATAGTGTGGCTTTGAGCAGAACTCTTCCAGATGAAAAGTCTGGGGGTATCTACTGCTATGGAAACAATGAGAGCACATTTCTAATGGGGGTGAAATGTAGAAATGAAGGGCTCGATTGGTTTACTCAAGCTGACCTATACAAAGATCAAGACAAAACTATTCACCCCACACACATATTTGAAGTGACTTCCCTTGTAACCATAGTATCCGCCACAAAGCGAGACTGATGCCTGGAGGAGTTCTCCTGAAAGCTGCATTATAGGTACTTAACCCCAAAGAAAAACATCAATATCCTAAAGTATTTTATTTAAAATGTAATTTTTTAAATATATAATGGTTTTGTTTCTCATTCTTTTAAATTGTTATGTTTTTGTACAACATTAATTTTTAAAAACTTAAGATAGAAGCGTCAATGCATCTACAATATTGCTAAACACTGAAATGTCAGATAATAATCAGATCTAATAGTCATACTAAGATTTTGAGAATCTCAAAATACATTTTGTAGTTTATCCACAGGTCATTTGACACTGTATTTAAAAAAGGCATTTCTTTTAACTTGGTAAAAAAGTCATTTTAGACAGTTAAGAGAAAAAAAACTTACTTGATTGATGCATCATGGTTTCAGTTGTGGAAATCAACAATGCTTTATCTCTGGATGATATCTGAATACTCAAACAAATTAGCTGCTCATCACGCCCTTGTATATTTCTAACTAATGTCAAGAGTCTAATAGCGTGAGGATCACTATGAGGATCGCTAAACTTTTCAGAACATACCCATGTGGAATAAGTTAATCCAGTTTGGGGAGGAAAAACTCTGTCACCTACAAATATTCAAGAATGAATTTCACATTTTTATTTCAAAATTTTTAAGAATAAATGTTTAAATAATTTTACATTTTTACCTCATTCAAGACTGCTTTATTGGAAAAAGATGAAAAAAATCATAGCAAGAACATTTTATTTCTATTTTTCTTTTGGGAAAACTAAATTTTCATGATTAAAACTATTTCTTAACAGGTAAAATGTTAATATTTAGTGTATATGCTTTTTAACTGCTAACAAAAAGTAGGAATTCTAAGTAGTTTACTGCTCCTAAAAAAAGGTATTAAAAAATGCTTCTACTAACAGTTTTTATCTTTTCCGGATAAGTAGCAGCCCTGCTCTTTTTATATTGTGCTAAGATAAATAAATGTCATATAAGCATATTAAAATATAAAATTCTGAGAAGTATGCCAGGTAAACACTGAACAATATGTGGTGAAAAATTCAAACAGGCGTGCCTTACAATCAATAAATTATTTCATTTAGTAAGATAGACATTCCTTCTTTTGCTTAGTACATCTCCATTTCTCATTCCCTTATCCCTGCTTTATTATTCTGTTCTGTCCTTAATTCTGTTCTGACCACCAAAAATTTTTTTAGAATTAAAACATTAGAATGACAAAGATAATTTTAATTAAGTCAAAATAATGATTTTTTTTATATTTTAATAGTACTAATTTGGAAAAGTCATGAAATTCACTTCACTAATATTAAATACATATAATTAAAAAAAAAATTTTTTGAAAAAATTAAAAATTTTGAAATTTAGAATTTTATACTTAATTGAATCTGTTATTTCAGCTTAAATTATTTAAAAATCAAATTTTAAAATCAAAGTTAATATAAGTATAGTTTATTAGACTGAACTGGGGGGCTATAATGTATAGCTCAGAGTTCTCCTTTGGAATAAAAAAGGGCAGGGCGCTTTTTCACAAAAAAGGGCACTTTGAATTTTGAGAGAGCACTCACTTAACGTAAAAATTTATCAAATTGTGAAATATTATGCATTAACTGAATTTGATTATCAATAATTTTTAAATTACTCTCTTATATTATTTTATGTATATACTTCAAAAAGTAATTCTCACATATTATTAAAACAAGAGAAAAAATTTTAGTTTTAAAAAATAATTAATGGCATGCTAAAAAACAATCTCTAAGGATAATTTTTTTTTCAAAAAAAAGTAAACTGAAAAAAAAAATTTTTAATTAATAAATAACTTGAAAGCTTTCTTCTAAAATTTAAAGTGAAAATTATGAAGAAAAAAAACATTTAAGGTGCATTTTGTTAAAAAATATGTATTTATTTAAAAAATAATTTTAAAATTTAAAACCACTAAAGAAATTCATCCCATTAAAAAAAGAGAAACTTACAAAAAATTTAATTAGCTGAGAATAATTCTAAAAATGTAAATATTTGAAATAGTAATCAGAATTAAACCTACAAATGCAGATAATTTTACTAATTTAATGTGTAATTATTATTTAAACAGTGAGTTATTTATTTTATTAATGGAAAAGACAGTGTTTTTAAGGAATGGTAGTTTATTTTTACAAAAAAGCGCATTTATAGGGATCAAAGGACAAATATGGCAGGCCGTCCTTATAAAAACGCTTAAGGAGAACACTGCATAGGACACTGTATACTTAGGACACTTAAAATAATTCAAATTATATTCACCAGTTCCTATGCCTCCAATCACAGATACATCTGATCCCATAGAGACCATTCCAACACCAACAACAGCAGGTGCAGAGACACTTTGAGGAGCTACACTCGGCAAATAAAGGCAGCTGAAGCCTTCTGAGCTCATGTCGAACTCAACAAAAGGTGGCATTATAGACGTCCCATGCAGGCGGCAGTCACGAGGAGTGGTCATGGAGACTAAAGTTTTGACCCTTGTTAGAGGAACTGGGCCACCATCTCTATGATTAGCTGGTCGAATATTTCTACTGAGGGATTTCATAGTTTCCTGAGCATCTTCGTCAAATGAAGTACAACACAGGGGTGAGCCTAATCTCAGAAATTCTCTGAAAAATAAATAATTTAAGATGGGTCATTCTCCAAATTGTGGAACTTCAACCTCAATGACATGACTGTCACAGTAGTGTTTTACTTATATACTTATAATAATTCGAAATGATGTAGAAAATAAATTTTATTTTAATGACTCAATAGTAAATAAGCAGATAGTTAGAAGTTACTTTTGTTTTAATAACTGAATAATAGGTAAGTAATTAGTTAGAAATTTATACAATAAAATCAGGTATAAGAAAACAACAATATTTAAAAACCATATGAGTCAATGCATCATCTTATTATCCGGCATAATATTTATAAAAAGTATAAACATTCATTCTTTAATCTTGCTACCACTTTTAAAATTAAGTAAGATAATTTGCAGAAACAATTATGTATAAGCTATAGAGAATTTTCTATGAGATAATATTTATAAGTAATTGAATTGAATCTTGCATTTGTGAATTCTGAATTATTATAATATACTATTTAATTTTTTTTAATACCCTAATTTTAACCCACTGGCGGTTTAGGAAATGGGCAAAATTGGGAGAATGTTTCTCCCCTACACACAGTTCCCCTATCAGTTAACATGAGAAAACCGGTTTTGCAATGCAGAGAAGACTGCAGGTTAAAATGCGACTTTTTACGTGCAGAACCGTCAGTGGGTTAAACAGTTTATTTAAAAACATACTTATGAAAGTAAACATAGCACCTTTTTTGACAAATTTAATGTGATGATGGGTTGTCAAACTAGTGTTGTTTATTTTAATATAACATCATGAATTAAATATTTTTATTAAAATAAAATAAAAATTAAATGAGTTAAAAAATGAAATAATACTAATACCCCTATTAAAATATTAAGTACAATGGAATTTTTCAAACTATATTTATAAAAAAAATTTATTATAAAAGTGACCAAGTAGATTTTCAGTCTATAATGCAATTTTGTTAATCATTAGACGAATAAATATTCATTAGGTATAGATTAGATTAGATAATATACAGTATACATCTAACTAAGTATGATATACAGAGTAAAAAAAATATCTAGACCTTGTAATATTAAGTTTAAATAGTTAAAAACTCAAAAATCACAACTATTCACTTAAACAAAACAATATTTATGCATATTAGCAAAAAGTAAATACAAATTGGCAAATATAATTTCACCATTAAAACGTCCAATGTTATATATAATAGTGATAATTACTCAATATAATGAACATTTGAACTTAGTTTTGTCATTAATTTCATTGACATTATAAAGAAGAGAAAAATATACAGTATTTATATTTACTTTAATAAATTTTAAAAAATTTGAATCCATACAGTGAATAGTCCTAATTATACAGCTTTAATAAAAAAAATTTAAATGTCAAATGATTACCTGAGATCTTTTGGTTCTAAAGATTGTGCAGAGAGACGTTCAAATATGTACTGTAAAGGAGGATGAAGTGAGTGAGATTCATTTTCCAACGCAATGTGACAGTGGACGAGTAATTCGCCTGGAAGCCCTGATTCACACATTACTTGTTGGTTCCTCTCAGACCTCACAAGGGAGCGCAACACTTCAGTCAGGTAACACTGAAGAGTCAGCGCCATCTGAAGGGGAAAATAATATATATTATCAGAATGACAAACAATGAAATTCTAAGTTATGCAAACAATCATTAAGAAAAAATAGCATGGTATTTCAAAAGCCTTTTCAATGGATGAGAAACATTTAAAATTTTATTTGTGAGCCAAGTTCAAAAATAAAAGGCATCTCAAAATTACAAATGAGATTTCAATTGTGCAATTAAAAAAGGCCAGCAGGTCTGTTGATAGATCAGGGTAAATTAATAGAAATCTTGCACTAAATGAACACCCTATTTTCATTGCTGGGCAATATCTTTAGCATTGTCATTCTCTGATCATGTATTTTTCTGTTTTAGTTATCAAAATTAGCTATCCCTTTAGATCATACAATTTAAAGTCTGCTGCTTATGCCAACAAGCCCGTAACCGTGTTGTTAATAATAAAAAAGGCCAGCAGGTCTGTTGATAGATCAGGGTAAATTAATTAAAATCTTGCACTAAAAGAACACCCCATTTTCATTGCTGGGCAATATCTTCAGCATCGTCATTCTCTGATCATGTATTTTTCTGTTTTAGTTATCAAAATTGGCTATCCTTTTAGATCATACAATTTAAAGTCTGCTGCTTATGCCAACAAGCCCGTAACCCTTGTTTCTCAAAGGAAAAAATTTAACATCGTATTAATGAGATTTAGCAATTATTATATAAAAAAGGTCATAGAAAATTTTGGAGCATGTATATGCCAACAAAACTGCCAAGGACATTTACCTATCATGCTATTCCACACATAACCTAAAACTGTAAGTTTCATAAATCAATGAAAAACATAAATTTTAAAATGTTTTATTGAAAACCAAAATTATTTCTTGCATGAATTTTGCAAACACACTGTAGAAAAAAAAAAGGCTTCATAAATTTAATTTTCTTCTTTAAATAATCTTAACACTTTCAACAGCAATTTTTTCAGCAATGCACTTAAAATTTCCTTACCATATTTTGTATAACAAAGCATTTAATATGTGTTGATTTTTGTGGGATTTGTTAAAATCTCCAAAGAAACAAATAAGTATAAATATTTATATGCAGAAAAGAGCGACTTTTATTGAGAGTGTTAAAGGCATGGACATTTGCTTATATAAAAACCATTAAACAAATCATAATAACAAGTACACAATAATAACTTTTTATGGCATCACTACAATAAAAAGAAATCAGTTTCTAAAGCTACACAGTACAATTACTTAAACATGAAGTTATGCCAAAAATATGTATGTAAAAAAAAAAAGCAATTGCTAACAAAAGCAAAAAAATATATATATATATATTTAATGAACTCAATTTAATAGATTCTTAGACAGTTAACTTCCTATTAAAAAAAAGTTAATTTTTATTAGATTATAAAATATGCAGTGCCTTTTCTTAAGAATAATAAAGTTCTTCTACATATTCAAGGGTGATTGTGAGCCCAACTCAAAAATCCTGAAAATTTCTTGAGTACAATCATTAATGACGCATTTCAAAAAATGTATGTCTTTATAAATTGAAATCATTGATATTTTCATAACATAAAATTCTAAATAAATTATATGCAGCATAATTTAAATTAATAATTATGTGTAAGTTTACTTTTATCTCTAATCACATTTATTATACTGCCAGAAAAAATATTTACAAATGAAAGAGATGCCAAGTATAAATTCTAGTTCTCATATTTTTAAATAAAATATACAAGAATTTTCACACATAAATGTGATCAATGATTTCTTGACCTTGGATTTCCAGAAATTTCTGGATTGCGGTTAGCGAAAAATCCGGATTTTTTCCAGAGCACCAGCATCTCTGATTATTCCAAAATGTGCACTAATTATTGGAGCAAAATTTAATTCTTAAAATGAATCAAGATAGAGGAGAATTTACCTGTGGTTTTGTGTGATTTCGCACAGATGGCAATAAATGATGCATTGAGACCACTACACCTGGATGAACAATCATGGCATCGGGAGTTGGAGGAGTGAAATTCATAGTAAAAGCAGACCTTTTGTTAGGTGAGCTCACTTGGGTAGTTTCAGTTAAATTATGTGTGTCAGTCTCAGAATGAGCACGATGTAGAGGAGCTGGTATGTTAGGTCTGAAAAATATCATAACAGCTTTATTAATCACACAGACTAGGGGTGCACAGCATTTTGAAATAACATGTTACAGCAGAAATGAATGGGAAACAAAGTGAAAAACATATGTGCAAAAAATCGATATAAAGATATCCATTTACATACATGTTTTGTATTTAACATAATTTTGTGAAATAAAATTTATAATTAAATTATCTACCATTGAAAAACACCACACCTTTACAGTAACTAATTTAAGAAAAATCTTAGTTCTTAAAAGAATCTCATTGTCAGACTTTTAAAATCGAATGAAAATGAATTGCACTAAGGGATTTTCAGTAACAGTATAACTGAAATGTTAAAGAAAATATAGTACTTGACTGATTAAATTATAAAAGTCAAAATGAGTTACATACTTATCAAAAGCATCTGTTGCAGTGTCATACAATAGCCTAAATATTAGACAAGATGAAATCAAAGGAGTTGGCACACTAGATACAGCAATCCTAAAAAAAATTAAACAAATTGCTTAAATTTTTTTTGTATACAAAGGATTAGTTGGGAACAAATAATGAATGATTTTATACAAACAATTAAACAAAGTGTAATAAAATTTACCAACAAAAACATTTAACATGCTTAACATACAGAGTCAAGTTTGATAAACCTAGATAGCCAATCACCTACTCCTTTTAACTTACTCGAATTAATTCATTCAGTCTTGTGAACACCAAGATACAAATAACAATAAATGAATAAAAACTTATCCTTTTTTTATAAACTACTTCAATCTTAATTTTTAGAATGTCACTATGAACTATAAAAATTAAAATTAAAAGCTAAAATAAACATTATAAAACTTTTAAATATTTTTAAAACTTCAATGTTATTATTTGAGGCATGAAAAAAATATTTATTTCAAAGACAGATATATAAATAAAAGTTATTGATTGAAACAAACAGAAATGATTGTCATACAGATTGTTTTCATTTTAATATTTATATTATCAGGGGTCTGTCTAGGTTTTTCTTGGAGGTACCTATTTTGCGAAAATTTAGACATAATTTGTGAAAATTAAAAATTATATTAAAAAATCAATACAAAAATATGGATTTATCGTTTCTTATGGAATACAAAAGTAAAAATTTAAGAAAAAGTATTTTGTAAAACTACCGTTTTTCCTAAAGTTGAATTTGTGAAAGTACCGCTAAACGGTAGTAAATGTGGCCCTGATTATAGAACTTAGTAATTTAAAAATCATCATTTCACATTTGTGCAAAATGCTATAAACATTTTTCCTCAACAGATAACTTTCTCAAGAAATAAGGGGAAAAACTTTTTTTTTTTGTTTTTTTTTGAGACAGAGTNCTTTTTTTTTTTTTTTTTTTTTTTTTTTTTTTTTTTGTTGCCAGAACAGCTTAAGGAATGTCTTAAGGTGTTGTAGGCACTCATACAGTAGAAAATATTGAAACAATTAGTATAGAGCAAGTATGCCAGGGATCTGTCTAGGTTTTTCTGAAAGGTACCTATTTTGTGAAAATTTAGACATAATTTGTGAAAAATTAAAAATTATATTAAAAAATCAACACAAAAATATGGATTTATCGTTTCTTAAGGGATATAGAAATAAAATTTTAAGAAAAAGTATTTCGTGAAACTACTATTTTTCCTAAAGTTGAATTTGTGAAACTACCGTTTTTCCTAAAGTTGAATTTGTGAAGGTACCGCTAAGCGGTAATAAATTCGGCCTGCACAGGCTCCTGCATGCATATGATTTCTTTACTGCCTCAATTTCAATACTTATTTCGATTTAATTCTCAATGTCTGAAATTAATTAGAATTACATTTATTTAAATATATTTGAATATTTTGAGCTTCAAAAGTCAGATATATTGCATTTCCCATTTTATCATTCAATCTAAATGCATCAAATAAACAATAAAAAGAAAACTTCTAAAGAAAAATTTGATATATAAAATTTTTAGAACATACTTTGTATCTTTAGCCATGGAAAAAATTAAATGAAAGACATGGTCATCGGGTAAATTGCATATTTTCTCACTATTATCATCCAATGTAACATTATTGCTAAAGCATCCCAACAATCGAACAGTATCGGTCAGACTGGTGTGACAGATCTGAAAAAAGAAAAGCTCATTGTTTAACAATAACTAATGAAAAGGCATGCTCATTACTTAACATATACAAGATTTTTCACATTTTTTTAATTGGATTAAATATGTAATAAGCTTATACCCTAAGAAATTAAAAAACATTACACTAAAAAATTAATATAAACTGTATATTATGCAAAAAACAATATTATAAAACATAGTCTACATGACAAGTATTCATAATAATGCAAAATATGTAAGAGATAAAAGTTTAATACAGATAAATCAATTTTAGTCTTTTTTTCTTCAGAATAATAGATAATAATTTTGATAAAACTATTACACTTACTTCAGAAGCAAAAAATCTTGCATTGGCAGGTTCATACCTCATTGCCATAGCTAAGGTATGAAATAAGGTACGAAGTAGAATAAGGATTTCTTTTTTTTCAACTGAAATGTACAAATTTATGTATATTAAATATTATTTATACTATTACTATAAATTTATGTACATTAAAAATTTATACATAAATATCAATGTAAATATTTATGCAGAAAGTTTGGGTCAACTCTTTTAATAATTAAGTTTATTAGGTAAAATTATGCATAACTTACACGGTTATGCAATGTTTTTTTATATAAAGAGTTGTAACAATCTACAAAGATTAAACTATTTTATTGTCTAGTTTTAAGATTTTAAAAAGTTCAGTGAACTTAGTAGAGTTTTTAACCATTTGTTATCATAATAAAAAATACATAAATATATATTACTTCATATTGATACTCAATTTCCTTTTCCCCCCACCATTTATTAGTGAAAGTGAATGTTAATTTTAAACATTCTAATAAATTTAACCCCATAATAAATTGATACACAGTTTAAAGAAACGTAAAAACAACTTTAAACATTGAAAACAACTTTAAGCATTGAAGCTAAATACTTTAAAACAGTTGAAACAATCATGTACTTTTTAAGCGACCAAGCCTTTCACATTCCTGAAAGTTTTTTTAAAAAAATTTTCTCAATACACAACAGTTTCATTTTTATCCACAAAGAGAAAAACTGCTTTTTAGAAGACAAACAACAGATGGAAGGTAATCTAACTGTTTTAAAGGCTCAATCACTTAATTTCAGTAGCAAATTTCATTAGAAATCTATAATAAAATGTTTATAAAATTATTTAACGATTTCATTATTTGTGAGAATACTCAGTAAATTTAATGAAGTTGAAGACATTCACTCGAATTTTAAAAAAAAAGAATAAAATTTTATCACTAAAGAAGTAATTAAATCATTTTTATAGCGCAAAAAAAAATCTTCCTATAGAAATATAAAAACATTTTAACTTTTTCTAAAATATATGAACTACACTTTTCCCAAAAATATATAAATTATGATTTAATATTTATTGATTTATCTAATATTCACTTATCAACAAATTGAATTTATGGACTTGGTACGAATTGCTTGAAAAAATACATACCAGTATTCCAGGGTGGTTTGGGAGGATCTGCTAGACAACCTTCCATTGAAACTAAAACTGACATCACATAAACAAATCCACCAACTTTACGAAAAACTGTCCTAGTTCTATGACTCTCCCTTAACACATACAACAGAGACTAAAATAACAAAATATGAAGATTAAAATAAAATGCATATAATTACATTTTATGAAACTTTATACCACACATACAAAGAAATACAAGACTTTATTTTAAATTTTGAGTTCAAGATCTTTTTCTTCTTCTATTTTTAAGTTCAACACCAAACTTGATAATTAATTACTTTTCCAATAACCAGCAGTATTATAAATAATATAACACTTTTAGTCTACAACAGCATTTTTTTTTATAAATTTATAATTCAATATTTAAATAATTTTCTTTCGAAAAATATAATTTAAGCACTTCAAAATTTTGTTTTAATAAAACATTTTTCCAACTTCTTTAAAAAGAGCAACCATAACTCCTATTCTTAAAACTGGCGATAAAAATTGCTTATCAAACTATAGACCAATTTCAATACAGCCTGTTTTTTCCAAAATCATTAAAAAAGCTCTAGCTGATAAAATGTACAATTATTTAAAATATACAAATTTCTTCTCTGAAAATCAACATGGGTTTATTAAAGGCAAAAGTACAGAAAAAGCTCTTTTGGAATTTTCAAAATTTATTCATAATAGCAATGCTGAAAATAAGATAACAGTAGCTATATTTCATGATATATCAAAAGCTTTTGATAATGTCAATCACAATCTTTTAATCAAAAAATTAGAATTTGCTGGTTTTAGAGGAATTATTTTAAATTGGTTTATTTCATATCTTTCAAACAGAGAACATAGAGTTAAAATCCGAAGTAATTTTAGTAATTATATTTTTTCAAACCGTGGTGTTTCTCAAGGATCTATTCTAGGACCCTTATTGTTTATTATATTCATCAATGACTTTTGTCAACTCTAACTTTTTGGTAAGATAATAACATATGCTGATGATTCCGTAATTTTGTAATCTTGCACTGATTTAAATCAACTAACTTTTCAAATTGAATCTGATTTACGCATAATTTCAAAATGGTTTACAGTGAATGACTTAAATTTAAATCTAAATAAAACTAAATATATTTATTTCTGTTTAAGAAAATCAGAATTCAACTTAAATTTAAAATTTCAATCTCTCACCTGTAAAAGTACTAATGAAAATTGTCAATGCTATATTCTACAATCTGTAAATAATATCAAATATTTAGGACTATATATATCGATTCTAATTTGAAACAGAAAACACATATTAACAATTTAGTTAAAAAATTGCGTTTTATTTTAGATAAATTTTATCATCTTAAGAATAAAATTCATTTTAATTTTGTGAAAACACTCTATTACTCCTGGTTTTATTCTTTAATTAATTATGGTGCAATAATATATGGCGGTGAATATAAAACTAATTTACTTCCTTTAATCTCAGTTCAGAATAAATGCTTCAAGATTATTAATTCTCTAAATATAAATAATTCAAGTGTAACTACTACCAATATATATACAAGAATTAACCTATTACCATTTCGCCATAATGTATTTTTTCGTATTTTACTCTATTTACACAACAATAAATTAATATGCAAATTAAAAACTAATGTGTCTGAAAGGAGACCAACTGAAATGTATGAGATTCCCTTCTTTACAAAAGAAATTTCACGAAAACAGTTTTTTTACTTAGCACCTAAATTATATAATAAATTACCATTTCAGTTGCAAAACATCCAAATATATTCTTCTTTTAAGCATGCTTTATTTCAATTTATGATGAACATTGACGATTTAGACCGCTATTTTTCACTTTAAAGGAAGCATTTGATTTTTTATACCAGTCTTGTGCCAATCCAAATGAATTTCTTATGTTACCTTTGTCATTTTTTTTAAATAGTTTCATGTATTTTTTTTTCTATTATTACAGTGTTCAACAATATATGATGTCTTATGATGAGCAAAATAATTTATGATTGTAATANAGCAAAATAATTCATGATTGTAATTCCCCCCCCCCTCCTTTTTCTTAATATATCTATTTTTTTAAAAAAATTTCTAAATAAAATTTATTGTATTGCTTTTCTTTGTCGCCTGGACAAAATTTTCCTCTTGACGAAGAATATATATTCTTTGTATTTATGTGTTTGTTTTTGTTCCCAATAAAGTTATATTAGTTTGCAAAAAAAAAATTGAAAAGCCATATTGATGAAGATTTTAAGAGGCATTTTAGTGAACTTGAGTAAATTAGCTTCAAAACTTATTGCTATTTTTTGTTTGTGAGGAAATAAATACTATGCCTTGACCTTTTTTTGCAATCTACAAGCTTCTAATTTTCGAAATCTATAAATATTTAAACTTCATTTGAACTGTTCCTGTCATAGCATTCCTACAATTGGCATTCAAGTATACTGCCTAAAATTGTAAGACCGATGTTGACTGTTTATTGCCAAAAGTACTTAGAAGCTTTTTCCATTAGAAAAACACTGAAAAATTATCCTAGTACCTTTATCCACTAAGATTGACAAAATTTAATGACTTGGGAAAATAAATGAATGTTGCACAGTTAAATAAAGATTAAAAATTTAAATATATCTTTCCCCATTAAATCACAATTTTTTTTTTCTTCAAAAATGTTATTTTCAACCTTCTTCTTAAAAATTTTCTGGCTCTTTATTTTGACTAGACTTTTTTTTTTGTAACCTACTACTACTGAAAGATTTATGGAAAAAGTATAATTCAAAGAGAAAAAATTTAAATCAATAAAAAGTTAGGAAAATAGTATACTAAATAATAATGGTTGAATAATCATTGAATTTTTAAATTTTAAAACTTGCTTATAAAATTAAAATTTATTTGTAATAAATTTCAGGAAGGAAGCCAATATATACTTTTGCTCAATTGTAAAAAAAATTTGATAATACAAATATAATATCTTTTGAGACAGTAACAGGATTTATATTAAATCAAGAATCATCTTGAACTCACCTTCAAAATATGAGTTTTTAAGTCCAGGGCAAGAACAGGAGCTGTATGCATTAGGCCTAAAAGAGTGCCCATATCATCATCACCACCATTACTTAAAACAAGTTGCTGTACAATTCCTAAAGCTGCTTGACGACATATATGATAAGGAACCATGTTGTGAGCACATCGTGCTCCTCCACTTTCTCTAAAAACACCTACAATTACAAATTATAAGTAAATACATAATTTTTTTTTATTATAAAACTGAGCGCACTTAATTTTAAATTTTAAAAATCAGATACCATAACGAAATATAAAAGCCCAGTAGTAGAATTTACCGGGTCAATAGGACGCACACCCTTAAAAAATTTAAAAAATTTGTGTGCGACTTCAACTAAGTCAGGCAGAAATTTATATTGCAAAAATTTAAGATTATAAATTAAAAAAATTAATCTGAAAGAGTTAATTTTGCAGATGATAGCGTTAAAATAAAACCTTTTCATTTTAAAGGAAGAAATGAACAGAATTGTAATTTATGATGTCTGATTTGTGCCTGTTTAAAGTTTCTTAAAATGAAATTCATTACCGTACCTTCATATGTACTTCTTTGCAGACAATAACCAGAAAAATGAACATTAAATAAGTGTTTTTTTGATAGACTGCAGTGTCTGTAGCCATGCTGTGGGGTTGCTGCTACCCCGTATATATAAATAAATAATTTAAGAAAACGTAAATAGATTTAATACATTTTTTTCCCTTTTATTTAAAAAAAAATATTTTAGTATTAAAAATTAACACCGTTTAATCATGTTCAGCAACAAAATAAATTTTATTTTACTGGCTTTAACTATTATTGTAGTCATACCTTTGTCATCTATGACTCAACCTAACTTGAAACAATACAAAATCAGCATTTCGTGTTTACTGTTCAAAGTCACCAATTCCAGATACATTGCCAATACTCTGAAAAATATTTCCATTTTTTTCTTCTTTTTAATACACGTGATCATCAAATCTTATGTAAAGAAATTTTTTATTTTTTTAAGCTGGATTTCCGGACGCTACGCACTTATATTTCCTTAATGAATTCACTTAAAAGAGTTGTCAGAAAGACACGAGCAGCTTAAGGAACAAACTATGAATAATAATGAAACTGAATATTAATAATAGTCGTCAGACAGACTTAGTTTTGGTCCCAGTAGCAGAATTTTCTGTATCAAAAAGCAGCTCAATCATAATAAATTCAAACCTATCTGTGAGCCAAACACAGTCAGTCAGAGACTACTATTTTAAAAATTAGACTTAACCTAACACATGTACAGCAAAATTAGCACATATAATATGTATAAAAATTACAGATAAAAAAATTTGTTAAAAATATGTTATTTTTGTTAAAAAATTCGAACATGAAATTTAAAAAACGACATGTTTAATTTTCAAAATTCTTTTAATCGAAGATCAGTATTAGGGATTTTTGAAAATCATAACTTTTCTTTAATTACATATCTGCAGATTGCCAAACAAATTTTGTTAAGAACCTGAACCAGAAATTGAGTAAAGTCTTGGAGCTAAAAATGATCCGTTTTTACATTCAACTCTCAGTTACATTTTAGGCTGGGTTTTCAAATCTGAGATGAAAAAAGTCTGCAGTTACTTTAATAAATCTGCAGTATCCACTGCCTAGCTAGAGGATTTCTGCTACAGATGACTGGGGTTTCGATTCAAATTACAAATGTTTTAATTAAACAACTCTGTTCCATTCCTTAGTTAAGTATTTTTTTTTTCCATTTTAAAAAATAGGATAGATTTTTCTTTCAATTTGTAACTTGTTTTATAATAGAAATCTGACCTGCTAATTCTTTACACCAAATGAGAACAAAAAAGTAAGTTCTGTATTTAATTCAGGCAAGAAAATTTAACTTATTATCAGCTTGCTTTTTCATTTTTTAGCGTATATTTTAATAGTGACTTTTATTTTATCATATTAATCATTCTTTAGCTAATTAATCACCATGTAATTTATATCAAAATGTTGTTGCATAATTGACATTAATTAACATTTATTTTTCATTGACCAACATATGTTTTGATCTTTGTTTAACTGAAAGAGTTATTACCTGGAAAAATCTATTCTAGGAACTTGCCGAAGTTTTGACTGTTCCTGATACTGGACTTTTAACTGTATTGGAAAAGTTATTAAATTAAGTTGACACAAAGTGGAAGTTTTTAAATTTTGTTTCCATGTTATTACTAAATATATCATCAATCTTTAAAAGACAAATCTTTTCTTAGAATAACCATATTTCTTTTTGATAAGATACTAATAAAAATAAACAAATTTGGTTAATAAAAGTATTCGTTAGTGTAACAAGGTACAACAGTTTTTAACTTACTAGCATTGCCTGAGTTTGAATTCAGCAGTGCAGTTAAGGCCTCCATGACAAGTGATCCTAAAGTCAATTGTTCTTCAGGAATTTCCCAATTAGCTAAAGAATTTTTTTTTAAAGAAAAAGAGAGAGGATGTTGAAGAATTATTAAAATAAAAAATTTTGGTACATAATTAAAGATTGCATTATGTTGCAGTATTAGGACCCAAAAAAATCAATAATCAAAAATTTGCAAACGAACCTGGTTGCTCATCTGATGCATCTGGGAATGCTTCTTTTAATATTGCTGCATACCTATGCAAACATGTAACTAAAACTTCTAAAAGGCCAACTTCTCTGTAGACATCTTTAAACATAGAATTGGAATGTAATATATTCAAGAGGCTTTTTAAACACAACATACTACAGGTTGTGGAGCTGAAATTGATAATATATTGCAAAATTAATAATTTAAAATTTTAAATATATTAAATCTTTAAGAAAAGAATTTGTGGGTTAGGTATGTCAAATTTAGATATTATTTGATATTAGCTAAATATATATATTTTTTAAAGTTACAAATATCACCTGCTTATAGAAATTTTAAGCTCTAAAAAATATTAAAAATAGTTTTAAAAATTTATTTTCTAGAAAAGAGAACCTTTGAAAAGTGATACTATTATAAAGAGTTCTTACATAGAGCTAGCTACGGCATCACAGATCATGGACTTACGATACCTGGCTCAACGATTACAATAAAAATACATAACAGTTAACTAGATGAAATGGTACAGAATCCTAAAGATATATAGTCTAGATTGGACAACAAATCATTTCCTGTATTATCGCATGGCATTGCCAAACCACTACCTGCACAAATAAGCATGGAAAAACTACAGGAGTTTAAACTTCGTTCCCATTCTCTTTATTCACAAAACATTTCCCTCACTGACTTAATAGCTTCCATATTTATCCTTTTCACTAAATTAATAGTAGATTTCCTCTACAAATTTTAAAGCAAATTTAAGGAGGGTAAAAAACAGATTTGATTTACATTAACCACAATTGAATATGATTACAATATATATATTTAAAAATATGTAAATAAATGAAATAAGTTTTAGTGTTTATAACCTTATTTCATTTATTAAATAAATGCAATAAATTTTAGAGTTTATATAACTTTGAAAACATTTTAATTTCATGCAGTTCAAGAAGTTTTATACCATAAAATGCAAACAGAACATGATTACAATAAATTTATAATAAATTAAATTAAATATATGTTTACTATACTTAATGTCAATTCTTATTATTTTGATTATATTAAATATGTATTTTACACCAGTTAAATAAAAATAATTAATTAAAAATAAATTCAACTTACTTTTGAGTTTTTAACAGGATACTTAAGCTGATAAATTCTTTACAAGGCACAAAATTCAAGTCAAATATTATAAATTCTAGTAACTTGAAAAACTTTTCCTGAAAAATAAAATACTTTAATTTAAAATATTATAATTTAAAACAAAAATAATGGTAAAATATAAATCTAACAATATAAGAACAAATTCCATAGTACTGAAAAATAAACTTGTAATTTTTTTATATCACAACTATAAAAGCATATATTTTCCCAGCATTAAATTTTAAAATTAAGTTAGTTAGCCCACAAAATTAGGTAAACAAATGGACCAAAAATATCATTTGTCCATTATTCCTTATTTAATTAGTTTTTTAACATCTTGAATCGATAATTATTTATTTAAAACCTTACTAATAGTATCTCATACTTTGATAAGATTAATTTTATGTTTCATATTGAAAAACGTTAAATTTATAAATGTATAAATGTAAACCAAGAAATTTAAGAATTTAAAACTACATATAACTATTGCAATCAGTATTTTAAGTTTATCTTACATCCAGACCTTTTTTTAAAAAAAATTAAGAATAAAAAAAATTTTCAAGACACAATATGTAGTATGCAAATTTATCTTAAATATTTTAGAATATAAATCTGCATACCTGAATTTCAGTTGGTTTAGTATGAATTTTTTCTGAAAATTGAGAGAGAGTATGTTGACTTTCTAGAATGAAATAATTAGCTTTGTCAGAATGATATACAGTGCTCACAGCGTCCAGAAGCAAGCTACATAAGTAAGGAGTCTGAGCCTGAAAAAATATTTATATCATCTAGAGATTAACAAGTTTAAGATATATTCTAATAAAATAATTTAAAATATAAATTTCTAAACGCTTTATAATTCAATTTTGAAATATCCTTAAAAAAATCAGTTTCATTTCATGTATTTCAAAAATATTTAGTCACAATTGCTCAATTTTTTTTTGCAATAATTAAATTTATCTTAAAAAAATATAATGAAAATGTAGCATAACATGAATGCCAATCAGAAATTTGAATTGAAGCATACTCATTTAGAACATATCATAAACCAATTAATAAAATACCATAATTTTTTTCTAAAATAGTAAATAAAATAATAAAAATAAAAACATTTAATTTATATTATCTGAATCCAAATAAACAAAAAGGTGTTAAAATTATAGCACAGTTATAAAATATAAATACAGCTTTCGCTTTACTATTATTCAATTTAACAATGAATGACTAAACAGTTAATGAAGATAGCGTACACTTTATGTTACCTGTGAATAAAATACAATATCTATATTCTCAGCTTTGTGCCATTACTTGTGCTCAATTTCTTTTTGTCATTATTTAAACAGATTTTTTTATAAATGTTTTACTTTCTTTATAATAAATATAAAAACAAAATATGAAATACTAATACAGCAGAACTTCAGTGGTAAACAATTTGACTGTTAATTCAAAGAAAAAAATATTAAAAAACTGTTGTGAGCATAAATTTTCTAGTAGGAAAAAAAATACTATTGACATTTCACCAATATTTTTGCTATTTTGGGTTATGTAAGCAATATCTTTCTATTCATTTCTAACTCATAGTAGCTTTGAAGTGTATTGATGATTACCTATATAATTTGTTTTAAATCTCCAAAGATTTCAACTAATGGTAAAATTGTACTGAATCTTTCCAACTGTAAGCTACTTTATCACAGAATTACATGGAAGGAACAGAAATTTTGAAGCAGGAAAACCACCAGATTTAAATGCTAAGAAAAGCAGGCAATATTGCACTGAGTGTTAATATAGGTAATATAACAAGACACACCATTAACAACCACTGAAGGTTCCAAACAGAGTAACTGATTGTTAAACGACATTAAACACAATGATTATGAATAATGTGATAATGAATAATATGATAAATATTGATTCATTTAACATCCAAAGAAAATTACCTTCATAAACACTGATTGTATCACTTGGAATGCTTGAAGATTTCTTACACTGGCACCTGCTGAAGAAAAATTCAATTTATTTTACTAAATAAATTAAACTGACAATGGAAATCCCTGAAAACAACAGACTTATTGTTTCACTTTGCAACAAAAGAAAAAAAAGCATAATTAAATGTTACAAAACAAATGTAAAACCGGAACAATAAGTAAATACCTAAATGATACATATAGTTATCAAGAAATTTGCTCCAAAAGTGAAATACAAAGAATATTTCTCAAAACTATATCTTTAATACTTCAAGTTAATATGATTGAAATAAAATTTTAAAAAAAGAGTTACAGGTCAGGCGTGATAGTCATAAGTAGTCTTCAGATGAGATTAGGCTCGTAAGTATAAAAATTATTTTATTTCGATTTATCTTTTCGCTCTTCAAATGATGGTATGGGATTTAAATGATTATCTTCTAACTAAGTCACTCAAAAATTGAGTAATGAGAGTAAACTTTGGTCTTGAACTGGCATAAATATAAAATAATATCAGGCTCAGAAAAATAAAATCTTACAGATCTTGTTCTCAGACCACCAACAGAGAACATAAACTTACATTAATATAATAACTACAATCTAAAGATTATTGCTATTATGTTCTTGTAAATACTTACTGATAGGTTGTAACAAAGCAATTCTTATAAGAGGGGTCCCAAAAACGTGGAAAAAGTCAAATTTCTCAAAAAAATATGCATTGGATCAATCATCTAAATGTGGATATATTTTTAAAACATGCATTCAATAAAACTCAACCCCTCATCTCGCCTTTCACCTCACCTCTAAAGCTAGAGGACACTAAGTTTGAAATCCTAAGATAGATTTTTAAAAATATCAAATGCATCTATTTCTAGTAACTAACTTAAATTTCTTGAGAGAGTAACATTTCAAATTGCTTTATCATTTGTAATTCCAATGCTACCAAAAAACAAAACCCAGTAAGTCAAATTGAGGTCCCCTTTTTTTGACAAATTTTAAACTGAAACAAAAAATTAAAAATTCCAATTTAATATTTTGAAATTGCCCCCACCCCCATTTCACTCTAAGGGGAAAAGTTGGAAACTCTCATTTGGCATCTTAGAATGCATCTTTTAAAACTAATTCACATGCATATTTTTTTTAATCCTATGCCATTTCAATCTATGCTTATTTGACTGTTTCCATCGTATTTAAAATACCCTTATAAAAAACTTCAATCCAGACACCCTAGATGGAAATTTAATTAATTTTGAGCAATTTAAAATAAAGTGATCGAGATTAAATACTGATGAGAAAATTAGCAATCAACAGCTCAAACTAATATTACCTGTTGAATGAGGGATCTGGAAGCCAGGCAATGTGAAAAGGGAACCAGTACTAGCCTGGCTAGGTTTTAGCTCAATATAGCCACAAGAAGTGAGGGAAGCGATAAGCAGCACTATATTACGGAGGGCTTCACAAGCTTCTTCAGAAGTGTTCTGTTCTAGCCTAATGCAGAAACATAAAAAATTATTCGAACTGCCAAACTCATTAAAAAAATACAGATATAGTAACAAATTGAAAGTAATGTCACTGATTCATTTAAAAAATATTTATTGATTGGAAAAACACATTAAAATGCTTTAAATTAAGCTTTGCCTATAACAATGTCCATTTATGAAGTTTTAAAGCGTGTACACAAGCGAGGGGGAGCAACATCAGAACTGCATGACTTAACTTTTAGGAAGTTGAATGTCAGTGCCTTTAAAAAAAACACTCAAAACATGGTCGGAGATTGAGAGTTCAAACACACGCCTCACCTTTTTTGTCAGTGAAGATCATTGATGGTCTTCCAGTGAAAGCTTTACTGCTGGCCTCAAAAAAACGCAGGGTGCATAGCCAAATCTTTCAACAAAAAATAAGCACCTTTAAAGTACTTTTTTAAGCACTATAGGCATTAACAAAATGCAAAATAATTTTCAAAGACTTTACATGATCATGATAAAATAACTAGTTTCTGACAGAGAACTTTTTTCTTGATTATATTAGCCATTATAAAATGATTGAGAGATTTTTCGGTACTATTTTAGAGGTTGGAAAGTGAAGCCAGAAATTGAAAATATCTTGCAAAAATGCAACAGGGTTGCATATGAGAGTGCAAGAATCTCACAGAACCCAGCTCAGTACACACATATGCTGACTCCCAAGTATTTCATCAAACATGCAACATGATTGGCCTTACCTTATGTTACAGACAGACGGTACGCTGAAATGGATTGTGGTTGAATTAATTGCGAAAACATTGAATAGAACAATGTGAAAACCACACTTTCGTATAATACGCAGTGAAAATCGAAAAGGTAAAGAAAAAAATCTTACTTTCGAAAAGGGAAAATTAAGCACTTTTTAAAAACACCACATGAAAAAAGCACCTTTAAGTGCTCTTAAAAAACGAAAGTCAAAAATAAGCATCTTTAAGCACTTTTAAAAACGCTACGCACCATGAAAATGCCTTGACCAGACTGGCAACTTAGACTTGGCAATATGATAAACAATTATCCAAAAATGCCCTCATAAGTGGACACTATACTGCCGGAGAAACATTTTATGACAAATTTCGTTTCTCCGCCATTGGTAATTTAAAAGAAAAAGTTACTTAGGTTAAACTAATAGAAAACCATAAAGTTTCAAATGCTGATTTTTTTTTTCAAACTATTAATATGCAAACAAATTATGTCAGGATTACATCCCTCCTGCCATAATTTGTTTGCATTTCGATAGTTTGAAAGAAATGCTTAAGAATTTGAAACATTACAATTTACTCTAGGTATCCTTGAGCTTACTTTTTTTACTCATTTTAAATTACTAATGTAGGAAAAACAGAATTTTCCATTAAGTATTTCTCCCACAATATAGCATTCTCTCAATTATGAAAAAAAAAATTATTTTACTGAAAACTG
The DNA here is from genome assembly GCF_043381705.1 of Parasteatoda tepidariorum. Classification (NCBI taxonomy): domain Eukaryota; kingdom Metazoa; phylum Arthropoda; class Arachnida; order Araneae; family Theridiidae; genus Parasteatoda; species Parasteatoda tepidariorum. Next base: position 25,429,436 of record NC_092212.1, read on the forward strand.
GTTGATTTTCTCAAAAAACTTGGAGAGCTGCATTGCGACTCCTCTAGTATGAGTTTTACCTGAATGATAGTCCTTACTCTCCAGATGGTCCCAAATAATTTTGTGAAAGCATAGGTGTAAACTGACTCCCCCTTTCATTAATCCCAACTAGCCTGAGAAGGGTGTTACATGTATTCACTTCATAGTAATATCAGTTACATTACTTTTTGGATAAACCCTGTATTTGATAATTTTTCTTACCTAAGAAGAAACTCTGAGAGAAAAATGTATCCCTGGCAAGTTCGAAAGTCATCCAAAATCATCTGTGACACTTCACTAGAGTCTTTCAGGAAACAAAACACAGTGACAAACATTTCAACGATTTCAAGGGGGGATAACTCTTGAACTCTTTGCATGTTTTCAATGCAGAGTGCTATGCAAGCTTTATCTGGAATGCAGAAAAAGTTTTTGATTTATTCGTTGAATTTCTTAATTCAAATTTATTTAAAATTTTGTAAGTAAATTAAAATGCATGATAAATTTTTTGGCAGTAAAAAAAGGATCTTTAAAATTTTGCATTTGACTAAAGCTACAAGTTGAAAAGCAATATATTTATATTTTTTTATCCAAGTAAACTAAACTGACTTTTGAAAGCATATAATTCACTTTTAAAAAGATTTAAAGAAAAAAAATAAAATTGGAATAATAACAGCCTGAATTGGTTTTTGTGAATATTGCTGAATATGTGCCATCAATTTTGTTTTTCAAAAGGTATGAGGAAAAATTGAATTATGTAAATAACTTTAATAACAAGACACTCAATAAAAGTTTCAATAGTGTCATGTTCATAACATTTCGATTAATTTAGGATTTAATTTTAGTCAAAATTTTTGTCATTCACACAAGATATTTTTCAGCAAATACAATTAATGTGTGCTAGTTCTTTTAATGTACAAATTAGATTTTTCTTAGCCATTACACATAGTAAACAAAAATTAACAAGAAAAAAATTTTAATTACACAAACAACAAGGGAAGTCAAAAAAAGAAATGACGCAAACGACTTAAATAGCGCAAAACATATTTCGAGAAAAAAAGGACAAAAATTAACTAAATATTAGAATTCTAGAAAGCTTTTTCAATTCAGCTTTATCAAAAAAAAAATGCCACACTTAAAAGTAACAGAATATTGATTGCGTTTTACTCTAGTTCATTCAAAGAGTTCAAAATATCTGCAATAAAACATGTAAAGAAAAATTAAGAAAAAAAAGCATAAGTTTTAATGAAATTAAATAAAAAAATTTATTCTCCATTATACAAAAGAGGTAAAGGAAAGGTCGCAGATCATGTTGTATGGAACCCTAATTATTTTATAAATGGTGCGTGTTAATAAAATTTAATATGGACACAAAATGAAAAAAAAAAATTTAAGTATCTTGTAAAAAATAAATTAAAAAACTCCTTTATTTGACTGGTAAATATGAAATCACAACACATAAGCTATTTTTTAAATTGAGGTATTCTTTCACACAAGGAAAACTGGTGATTGATATACAGTTTTAATGGAAATATTCTTTGACGTAGATAGAGTTGGTAATGGAGATAAATTTTTAATTGAAGTATTCTTTCGTTTAGAGAGAAATGGAGGCGATGATATATTTTTGAGAAATCTTTTTCCTTTAAAAGGACTGGTGATGGTGATATATTTTTAATGCAGATATTCTTTCACTAAAATAAAACTAGAGGCGGAGATTGGAAGATGTCCAAAGCAGACATAGAAAGTTAACATTTGAAGAGGTTTTGTGTACATAAACATTTTAAATAGTGAATAGTTTAAGTTCTGTTGTCTTCCGAAATCAAAAACTTTTTTAAATTAATTTTTTGTAGGGTAGTGCAATTCATTCAAATAAATTACTCTCATTTTTTTTAAAAAATTTGCCAACAGTTTTATTTATGCAACACTTAATACGTAAAACTATAATAAAACCACATACTGTGGATATAGCTAACAACAGAGTGGGAAAGGCCATGCCGAGAAAGAGTCATGAGAACCTCTGCTGCACTCTTTCTCCAAACAGTATTATGAGCAGGACACCAACTTGTTATAGCACTAAATAAAAGAGCGAGATCATCTTTTCGGCTCAATTCTTCTGCTGGGCCAGAGTGGCTACAAAGTCGCACCAAAACCTGCAAGAACAATATTAATAATTAGTTAAATATCTAATTAACGCTTCCACTCTATACTTAAACTATATAACAAGGCAAGACTCTTTTAAATTTGAACAAGGACACTTTGAAGTAACATCAACTCTCTTAAAATTAAGCACTAACTTTTATGTGTCGAATCGTTACATTTCTTTGCCCCCAAAATGCTAACAATTTAAAAAAGATTATAATTCATTAGGCAAAGCTAAGACTACATTTTAAAAAGTGTCCCGAGTATAAACCATTAACTTATAAAAATACAGATTCAGCAAAGTCAATAAATCCAATTTTTAAATGTCCATTGTAATAATTATTAACATTCTGTTTTATTTTTTCAATAAAATAAAAATTAATTTAAACTGTCCATTTCAGAAAGTTACAACACAAATGATACTTGCATGGCACCATTGTATATAAGTGTATAGCAAATTAAAATGAAACATAATCCAAAAACAATTTTTTTCTTTTTTTACTGAATATCCATAATGAGTTATAAAAGTGTTTTTTGACAAAGCTGGTAATATATTGAAATGCTATATTACATTGTTGACTTGAACAGTATTTTTATACTTTTTATAATCTTTTAAGTTCTGAATCAATTATAGGAAATTTATTAAGAAAACTAGTTAAACTTGACACAACTATTAGCTAGTAATATGAATAACTAAATACAATACTAAAACGCAATTTGTGGATGCTTGAAAAATACATTCTTCTGCTGTTCATTAAAATTCTTACAACAAATAGTGCTTTAAACTACCATATACAGTCTGCAAAAAAAAAAAGGTCACCCAAAATAACTCTTGATCTAATGATTGGACACATTTTAGAACTCATTCTTAATGGTTCAAGGGAGTGAAATCAAATATGCTAATTAATTACAAGGAACCGATGATTTAAGTTACAAAATTAGATACAAAAACGTATATTCTCTTACTAATCTTTCAGAGAAACATAGTAGCTAATTTTTAGATGGATTCAGGTTTTTGATCCCAAAAATATAGGGGGTAGCCGTAATCTGGGAAATAGGGTCCACTTAGTCTGGCCAGGAGAACGATCCAAAGTTGAGATCCCTAAATGTTAATTTTACTTTTTGCATATCTCGAGAACTTTTTAAACAAATTGAAAAAATTTTACACACATTTATAAAATTAGTTTACCTAAAGATAATTTTGATGCAAAAAAAATTTTTAGTAAATATTAATTATATTTAATAACAGTCAAAAATATTTTGAATTGTAAGATATACAGTTTTTTCGTCATTTTAAAATATGTAAAAATGCATGGCAAAGTTTGAGCTAATTTGGTTGAACAGTTCCTGAGAAATCAAATTTTAAATAATAATGAAAAATAAATAAATTATTTAAGTCAGCAACAAAATGTTACGATTGTAAAGATTTCTATATGAAAATACCTGAACAAAAACTTTTTGCAGTAATATCCTTCTCTCTTTGGGAGAAAATTCACAATCAGGATCAATATCATCCGGGTTTTCAATGGGGGGCAAATCAAAAAAGAGGTAGAGGCACTTCACTAAAGTAGAAGGTAAAGAGGATGCTGTCATTATGTCCACTAAAGCTGCATTGCCTGCAGCAAGCAAGTTTACAGCAGTTAATAACATCCAGCCATTGCTGAGTTCTTCAGTACTGGAAATTTCTAAGAATTTTGCTATAGCACAACTAGCAGCTTCTGCAAAAATATAAATGGACAACAATTTTAAAAACTTAAAAAAGCATAACTATGACTTGGTATAAAAATGAAATTCAAAAAGAAATAAAAAAAAATATGTGTCATTTATCAGATAGAGAAAATCCATTATTCCCACTTCTTTCATTTTCCCATATGTTTTATATTGCTTTCTTAATGGCCTTATCTTACTACAGCACCATCTGGATTTGTGATGGGATCATTAATGATGATGGATTGTTAATGATACCTTCACAAATGCTTTTACTACCAAAACTAGTTTAGATTGTTTTTAAAACTAGAAGATTTCCATATCTATTGTTCAGAAATTTTACTGAAGTTAAAAAAATTAAAGTTATTTCGGAATGAAAAGAAAAACAGTAATTCCTGATGTTAATGAAGAAGAAAACAAACATTTGTTACAACTCGGAGAAAACGCCTTTAATATCATGTTTGATGTTTTTATCTCATTTGATGGAAATGTTAAAACTTATGGCATTGCCGGTTCAAGAAAGGATTGAGAAAGCTAAAGAAGATCAAAGTGATACTGATGAACACTGCAAAACAGATCCTCAACCAGAGCCAACATTTATAGAAAACAGTCATTAATTTGCTCAGCTATTTTGAAGTCATAAAATCAATGAGATACTTCATGCATTTATATGAATTTACAGAAAATAAACATCTTCTGATACTAATGTCTAAAATGTATTGCTTGCAGTGTAAAAAAAATAAGAGTACTTAAACAACATTTATAGAAGACTTTGAAGTCATTAAAACAATGAAAAACTTCATGTATTTATATGAATTTACAGAAAATAAACATCATCTGATACTGATGTCTAAAATGTATTGCTTGTAGTGTAAAAAAATAAGAGTACTTAAACCAAAATTTCCAACTATTTCAAATAAATGTATTCATGTTCCTTTTACATCATACATATTTTTCCACTTAATATTTTTAATACTTTAAATTTATTAAATTTCAAGTACATTGCTTTTTTTTTTTACTTTTCATACAATTTCAAGTAATTATTTGGTATTTTATGTTAGCCTACGCTTATTGCTTTCTCATATCTATCATTCACAATAAATGGCCCTATAACAAATAATCAATTAGGCTCAACTGTAATTTGTCAACTAAAGTAAAAGAAGAACAATAGCAATATTTATAGAAAAATACCCATAAATTTCGTTAAGCTTCAAAAAGAGATTTGCAACTGGATACATATACCATTAATAAAATATACTCAGCAGATATAGGTTGTAGCATTTTTTTTTATCAAAAAAGTTTTTAATTAGGCAAGAACTGATAAATATTTTCAAATATAATGTTAAGCAAAATTTTATTCCACAATATGTCACATCAATTTTCTTTTAAATTTTTCAAAATATATAAAAGCTTTACATTACATTATTTCTTTTTTTTTCCAAACTGTTCCGATTTTATCACTTATAAGTTTAAAAACACTTATCTTAGACAACAGGATAAAACAGGCAGTACGATAGTAAAAAGTATAATAATTTTTTATCATATGCAGCACAACAGAATTCTCCTTCCTTATAAATCTTATGCTTATATACTTATATATATACTTTATTATGTGTNNNNTATATATATAGTGTTATATAATGCCTTTCCTCTCTAAGTTCTAGAAATTTATTAAATATTTTAGAAATATATTAAAGGTATTTTTGTTTGATAAAATCTTAACTAATTTAAACTTGCTTGAAATCAACTTTATTTCCACTTTAAATTAAAAGGAGTTTCAGAATTTTGTCTTTAAAAAGGCAAATAGGTAAAAGAAAGGAGATAAGTATGGATGAAATTCAAATTAACATTTATAGTTTAGTACCTATTTTAAAGATTTTAAAGGCATGTTCAGTATCTTTAATTTATGAAACATAAATCTATGTCTAAACTCTAAAGGATAAAAAAATGAATAACAGAAATTATGCCAAAAATATATGATTATAAGATACGAGTAAAATTAAATAACGAATTTACCTGTACTTTGATTTGATGCTCTGCGGCGTATTTCAGATACCATTAATCTAGACACTAGCTGACAAAAAGATAATATTTCAGAAAATTTTTCTATCATGTCGGAGGAGGGACAGTTACCAAATACCTAGAGGAGTAAATCACATTTAAATCTTGCAGAAATGTAAAAAAAATTTACATTGAAAAACAGCAAAAATGTAATGCATTACAGCAAGAGATGTATTTTGCAAACAAAATTTTATTTTAACGAGTTCAAATATAACGAGTTTATAATAAATATTTAAAACTGAACAATGAAGATTTAAAAGAAAATTATGCATTATGATGAATTAAAGTTAATAAAATTCTGGGAGAGATTATACACAACAATTTTAGCTTATTGCTTTATTACAAAACTTGGGTAAAAAATTGCAGAATGGAAAGAAAAAAAAGACAAAAAACATGCGAAATAAAAATATTTAAGAAAATGTGTCTAAGAAACAATTTAAACAGGAGAAACAACAATTTAAACAGGAAGAAACAATTTAACAATTAAACACGAGGACTACTTTGTGTGCATCAAAATCATAAGGGTAAAAATAACAAATTGAAAAATATATGACAATAAATTTTTTTTAAAACTTATAACATATAATAAATGGACCAACGGGTCAGAAATATAGAATTTGAGAAATGGTGGAATCATTTTGGAATAAAGAAATATTAGCAACAAAGTTTTAATTAATTAGGAATATACTATTACATAAAAATAAAACTAGTCATATAAAATGTAAAAACCTTAAAAAACAAAATCACAGTAACAGTTTAATTGGTAATATTTATAACTTCACAAAAATTTAAATTGCATATTGTGCACCCCTTCTGTATAAGAATTTCAAACTTTATAAGGATAAAAAGAAAGTATTATAGAAAATAAATCATGAAAAAAATTGGTTTGATGATAAAATAATCTTTTTAAAATACCTTGCAAAATAAAGGAAGCATATTGTAAAGCCTTTGTTCTTGTTCAGTTTGACTTAAAGGATGGGGTGAATGCACTAACTCGCTGAAAAGTTTATGTAAATGCATGAGACCAAGTGCAGTGTGCTGAGAAGATTGAGGTGGATCTTCACCCATTGCAGCACCCCTTGAATGCCCAACAAGCAATTTCCGCATGATGTTCATCTTTACACATTCGTCTAAAATGATATATAACAAAACTGTAAGCACCAAGGAATATTAAATTTTACATATAATTATTAGATAAAAATAATTTACTTTAATAGCTTTAAAAAAATTTCAATAAATGCCGAAACTAAATTTTTAAGACAAAAACATTTTATGTATTGAGATTGTAATAATTAGATAGGAAAATTAAAATGGCATTCCAATCTTAAATTTAAGGCATATATTCTATTTCAACACAGAATTTTTTTAAGTCCCTTTAACAACAATAAAATGCTGAAATTTCATATTTAAAGCATAAAAAATATATAAAAATTTCAGAGTCGCAAATTAATAATAAAATATAAAAACAAAATTTATTTAGAGTAAAAAAAACACAGATTTTCTCAGTATTCAGAAGTTTTAATTTGTGGCCCCTATGTGGAATTGCCCGACAACATATTAATTGATAACATGGTTTTAATTTTATACTACTGAATATCCCTTTTTCACAAACATAGAAAGTTATTTTAAATTTAAAAAAAAGAAAGAAAAATCAGAGGAACAATATTAAACATTATTTCACATACATCTTGTCAAATATTAATCATGAACCTCTTACTAATTAAAATAATCATTTTTAATGAATGTTTTTTTTATATGGATATGTTATCTTTCACAAAAAAAAATTTTGTCTTTTGACCTTTAATGATTTAATAAATTTTACAGAAAAAAAAATTATAACTCTGAAGCTATTTTAATATTCTTTTTAAAAGAAAAGAAAAAAAAAAACACCTTGACTAATTATCTTAACACATAAAAGTTTGTGACACCAAAAAATTTTTAATTCATAACAAATGTATGGATGCTTAACTAACTGATGGGTAACAATAACAAGGTTTTTAAAACTGGAAAAAAACTTCTGGTGTAATTCTCCGCTTATGTTATGCTTAAGGGGCGACATGTGAACAGGTTAAATATTCTAAGAATATTGTGATTTGTGCTTAAATTTATGCCAAATTTTACCCTTCATAAAAGTTGTCTACAATATTTTTAATTCTAAAAGGTCACCATGAGTGTAAAACAAATTTAAGAAAATTAATATTACAACATAAACAAATTGAAAGGTTTGCCATAATTTGATTATTATACCTTATTTGGTTATATTTTTGTTAAATATCACCATTTGATATTTTTTCAGTAGTATTATAGTATGCTTGGAGAGTCTTCCGAATTCACTTGTTTCTTTAATTGAAAATTAAATTGAAAGAATGCATTATATTGTAAATACAAGTATAATAATATAGGATGGCACCCTTTTTTAAAGCTTAGGCCTAAAAATCAATCTGAAGCAGTAACTCTAAATTCTCCCACTGAATTTTAACCCCTAGTGGCATTTGTACTTAGCTTTATACAGTCAATCAACCATTTTCCATTACATTTCTTCAAAACATTATTTTTTTTCTTCATTTAATAGTTTTAATTTTACAAGAGTGAGTAGCCAGAACAGTGAAAATTTTTCGAAATAGCAGTAAATATTTTTTTAAAAAATGCAATAAAAATGTAATAACAATATATTTTTCTACCAATGGTTTTCTACCATAGATTTGAAGAGAGAATTGATACCTATAATCCCATTTTCTTATTAAAAGTTGATGTCTGTTTTTACAAACAGGGATCGATCCAGGTTTTATTTTTTCGGTGCCATTTTGCGAAAAAAGGAAATTGTTTTAGAGAAAAATTTTTAATTTATGAAAAACATTCAGCTTTAGCAATCACTGTATTTTATGCTTATCAAAAATATTTCAAAAAATGATAAAATACTTTTGAAAAATTATTTATATATTTTTTACAAAATTACACTTACATTTTATGAGTTGTTTGTTCATATTATTCAATTAAGTTTCAGAGATTAATTGATTACAGCTACACGATTTTTTTAAAACTAAAAATCATTTTATTTTTAGAAATATAAATTTCTCAACTATTAGTTGAGATAGCAATTCTTAAACATAGATTTGAACCATTCTTGACTAATATTAATAAATAGTAATTAAAAATTACTTCTTGAAAATTATAAAAAAAATTCATATATTATCATGTTTTAATTATCTGCATTTACATAAAATTTAAATGTCACTAAAATGTTTTGAATTATCTGTAGAACATAAAACATAATTTTTATTATTTTTTTATCCATCGAATTCACTTATAAACTCTTCTAAAAAAAATTGTGAATAAGAATCATGATGTTCGGTTTTAAAATTTAATGAATACGAATATTAGATTTTAAAAACGTATCAAGTGAATCGTAATGCATAACTTTTAAATCACATAAATACAAAAATTGATGTTTGATATTAAAATTGAATGAATGTGAATCATAAAATTAGACTTTAAAAATGCGTGGATAATGCGTGGTAAATCGAGTGGATAAAAACCGTAAGGAGTGATTTTTAAACTGCATCATTGTGAATCGTGAAAGGCTATTTGCCTATGAAATGCAGTCGATGTCGGAACTTGAAGATCGCATATGACTTGCAAACAGAGATTAAATTGTAATGTGCAATTAAATTGCAATGTGTCAACATAAATATTGAAAAATCCAAGTTGAAACACTTAAAAATATTACTCTTATACAGTAAAACTTCCTTCCGGGGGTGGTTTTAGGAATGTCAATTTTATAAAGGGGCAGCTTAATAAATTAGAATTTTGTGAAGGGAACATTTTTAAAATTTGAATTGTGTGAAGGCCAGCAAAACGGTATACCTGGATAGACTCCCATATATCTTCATATTGTGAACATTAAATCAAAAATATTTTTAAAATGTATAATATAATATTGAAACAATGATAGCTTGGTCAAATGAATATGTTTCTCTAAATAAAATAATTTTTCCAATTGTTTATTTTTTTACTTTGCAGCTAATTTATTACCCTGTAAAAAAAACTATAGCCATCATTAAAATATATAGTGTGTAGAATATACAAAAAAAAAGTCAAATTAAAAGTATTATTGTAAAATAAGTTAAATAATTAACAATTTTAAAGCATATATTATGTGGTTTTTAACCTTACTATTTTAAAGCAATTAAATTATATTTTAAAGTCATGGTAAATACTATTTTAATACATAAATATCCCCAATATAACATTACAAAAATAACTTTTTTTTAAACGATTTAATAATTTGCATAGATAAAATATAAAGCTTTACAAAGAAATTATTAAATTCAAGTAAATTAAAATTTTTAAAAATATTCCCATTAAAAGAAGAAAAAAAATTGATTCTTAAATACAAAAGGATATCTTATTAGGGAAAATAATTAACAAGAATTTTTCGGAAAAATGAATTGCCTATTCAAAATAAAATATATGAATACAATTTTCACGTCTTACCAAAACACCTATCAAAAAACCATATTTAGAAAATTTCTGTCTTGAAACGTCAAAACATTCATTGAATTATGATCATGCTTAATGGATAGTTGAAATCATTATGAAAGGAAAAATGAAGTAGGATAACAAAAGAAATGATATAATTGAGTGAAATGATTCATTTTTTGCTTTAAATTTAAAAAATTTCACAAGTTTTTAGATGGACCGACCCACAGACGACGAGCCCAGGCATTTTTAGTTGAGTTTAGATGTTTAAGTTTTGGTTTTCGAATACTAATATTATGCTAGTTTTATTACGATTTAACTTTCAAAATTGATAAATAAGTATACTGAGGCAATATTCAGTGACCGTAATTAAAATTACTGTAATTCAAGGAAAAACATTTTTTTCCATTACATTTTTAATCGATTTTAATTAATAAAATCGATTCTTCATTTCGATTAAATTTCATCGCTTGACTTTGTTTACTTTCTGTCTGGTTGTCAACAAATCTTAAAGTGAAGTAGACCGGGCGCCAAAAAACTAATAAAATTTTAATTGCGTTAATAATTGTATCGTTTCCTTCTTCAGTTCGTTCTGAGGAAATCTATTTCTAAGAAATGCACTTTGCTTTTGTTTTATATCCACATATATTATAAAAGAATATGACGGATATCAAACCTATATTATATGTTGCTTTATACGATTTGTCTTCTGGACATCAACATGTGTTGCTTTTCAAAAAAGACGATCGTTTTATACCCGTATCTGATTCTTCAAACAATCCTAATTGGGCTCTTTGTGTTGATATGAGAGGAAAACTCGGTTATGTACCTCATACATACATAAACAAAGTTGAAGTATGCAGGATTTGTTCCTAATGCAATCAATGCATAAAAATTGCTGGGAGATTTCCATATCGTGATCTGTGGCAAAATAATCGCCATGTGTTGGCAACTTTCGGTTTTTTTTTAAAAAATTGTAAGTTTAAAATCTATTTGATACCTTGGCGATTGTATCACGATACGGAAATATCCCAATTGCAAATGTTTATTTAAATAAAAATTATATCTTTGTAATGTTTTATTTACCTACTAAAATAAGGAAATGCATTGCTGGGAGAATAACTAAATTTACTTGTTTCGACTAAAATGGAAAAGTACCATTTTTCCTGATAATAGTGATAGTTAATATTTAATAGTTTTAACGAGGATATGTCCGTATCGTGATCTGTCGCACAAACTACAATTGTCGAGGTGCAAAATAGATTTTAAACATGCAAATTTTTTTTATAAAAAACGTGTAGATGTTTGCCTGGAGATGGCAGAGCTCATTCTAGGCAGAAAAAAGGGCAGGGTGCAAAAGTTTAAAAAAAAGTGCATTATTATTCTAAAAAGGCAATAATTTCTTTCTATGGGCTTTACATGTTTGATAACACGCTAAAAAAACATATTAAAAAACATTATCAATTTTTTTTTTTACTTTACTGAAAGTAGCAAAGCAATCATATTAATTTTTATTAATAAATTAACATGTATATATATATATCGAGTTAATGAGCTAATTAGCTTAGTAATTTATTTAAAATGCATGCATATATTAATAAAATAATAAATGTATGTTTTCTAAGTGTCTGTAGTTATGATTTAATAATTAAAATGATTAATAATAATTATGATTTAGTGATAGGGGAAGTAACTGCAAACTTTTCAAAGTAAAGTGCAACAAGGAGGTGTGATGGCTATTTTTTCTTTACCATATAAATCTATGTATTGGCAGCAATGACAAACTAAATGAAAAGAGTTGAAAATAACAAAAGTTTAAGAACTCCGTTGTAGAGTTGGGGGGGGGAATAAAGAAGGGTTGAGGAAAGAAAGGGCAAAAAGTGTATGGAGTCTATTACATCAGGGGCAACAGGGTGGATTCTTTTGAGTAAAAAGGCAGCAGGTTGCTGCGCCTTGTTTACCCTGCCTAGAATGAGCTCAGGAGATGGTTACGAGTCATACCTTTCAAGTTGGTCCCTTTCTGTGATGTTTTTTTTAGTTTCTCGCGGAGAACTGCCCGGAATTTTCCAAGACTTGGTGATGATTCTGCCACAGATCACGATACGGAAATCTCACCGTTTTAACATATAGTTATAATGTTTTATAGTTTAAACATCTAAATGTAATATCAAATTCTTTAGATCTGCAAAAGAAATATGTTTTAAAAGATGTAACACGATGTACAATGTGGAAGATAACTCATATTAATACTTGTTCAAGCAAACTGCAATAGCTAAGTTTACAAAGTGTTATTGCTTTGTATGTTTACTTTTGAAACAAAACAATTAATTATATAAAAAAAAAACAATTTTAGCTTTTTTTTAAAGAACCATGGGTAGACTATGTTGAGCTCTGGGCTAATCAGTTTCTGAGGTCCTTCAGTTATTGAAATATTTTGGTACGACTTTGCTTTTCCCTCTTCGGCTATAACATAACAGAAAGATAATAAAATACAACAAAAATATTTAGAGTAACTTGTAGCATTTTTAAAATTATGTTTGAATTTTTTTGTACAAATCTAATTTAAATATCTTTTTAGATAAATCCTGATGAGTATATTTTTCTGGTTGAGGATGCATTAGAAAAAATTCATGCTGAGTCTCCAAATAGTATTTCAAAAAGGACCAGAGAGGCTATGAAGTACAGTATTACTTTTATATTTTGCTTTATGTTAAATTCTGAAAGAGAATTCTTAACGTACTGCTAAATTTTGCATCATTAACAATTTGTGTTAAAATTAGTTAAATTATTTTAGTTCTTGTGTAAGAATATATAGTGAAACCTCCGTTAAGCGAACATTAATGGGACCAAAAAATTTTTCCGTTTATGAAAGTAGTCCGTTTGCGGGAAGGGTACCCTAATAGCGAAATTTAACACCGTAAATTGTTTTTAGAATACTTTCAAAGATGTAGAAATAATTAAATAATATCTACAAGGAGACTATAAATATCTACATGAATATTTATTTAAACAATAAGAAAGATAAAAAAGAAAAAGAAAGAAGTTTGATATAAATATATAATTCTGGATGTGGCTACAGATAAATAAATATAATTTTTATATCAGCATAGATACTCAAGTTTGACATATGGTACCAAATAGGAGCTTTCTGTCCTCAGTCCGTTTCAATTATCAGTTTTACATCCCCTTACACCTACTTATCATTTGATAGGGACCATGGTTAATACCTTCTTTAAGAAAAAAACCTCCCATGATTCACAGAAAAAAAAGTAATGCATACCTGTAAGTCATGACGACCTATGGAGATGATTATTCACAATTGATCAGCTATCAAGTGTCTGAATAAATGTTTCATTTATATAAACACCTCAAAGATTATACTTCTGTTCTCTTTTTTTTACCCCAGTTGTGTTAAATACAGTCTTCAAATTGATAAGAAAATTAAAGAAATTTTCAATGGGGAAGAAGCATTGAGAGAAGTCATTTCAACTTGAGGGGTCTCATAACCTGTGTGGTCCAGATGAAAAGATCAAAAGATGCCGATGTCAGAATTATTTCAGGAGTGCAGTACCATTTTCTCTCCTTTCTTTACAAAGATAAGGCAAGGTGACAGGAGAAAGATTGATTTTTCAGTGGTGAAATAGCTTAAGAATATTTTTAGTTACGGATAAAGCAGAAAATTTTATTTACATGCTTTAAAAATGGTGAAAAGTTGCACTTTTTTTAGCTTGCAATTTAAAGCAAAAATAGTTCCTTTTTCAAATTTAGAAAAAGTAATGTCCGGTTTGTAGAGATAGAAAACAACATTTCAGGACCAAAATGACTGTCCGGTTACGGGAGTGTCCGCTTTGCGGAGAATGTACATAATGGTATATTCTTAGAAAATCCTGGGGAATTAAAAATATGTCCGTATTGAGAGGCGTCCGTCTTGCAGTAGTGTCTATTACAGGAGGTTTTACTGTGTATGTAATTTCATCATAAAAGATTCAGAATATTATTTTAGAATGGTGCACTTTCGCTTACTTAAATAAATGTCGTAAGTTCTGTGCTTACTTCCCAAAAGGTTAACTTAAAGTGAAATTTTATTTCTTATAAAGATTTTGTTCCTATAATATTATATATTTTTTATGTCATTGAACTGTAATTATGTATAACTACCGTATTAAAGTCCAATATCCGGACTTCTATTTTATGAAAGTGTCCGTTTCCCAGACATTTTTTAAAAATTAGAATAGTTAAATCCCCCCCTACCCAAAAATAAATAATTTTTTACTAAGTATGCAATCTGTTGTATAGAAGGGGGAAAAAATTATCTCATTTTGCTGTGTTTAGGCTAGTTTAACATTTATACTGTTTTGACAAGATGGCCACAGAACAAAGAAAAGTCAGACAATTTTATCTATCTGGAAAAAAGAAGGAAATGGCAAAGAATTTAATTAAAATACCAAAAAAGTTAGGGAAAACAAATTGAGTTTGAGGTACTTGAAATTTTGAAAAAGAAAATTCCATAAAAATAGGTCTTATAATAATTCTTTCTTAGTAAAAATTTTTAGTTTCAACTAACTAATAGCAAGTGTAAGTGTTTTGTAACAAATTTCATGTATAAGAATATTGCTTAACTGAAAAATTAATAACATTTATGCCCATCATTTTAAAAAATCAGAGAAATGTGATAAATCAATCTGGAAAAATTCATAGAATTTTTTCTGGGTATTTGTTGCCTTCCTGCTTAATTAAAAAGAATACTTACAGCGTTGTTATAAAGAAAAAATGGCAGTTAAGGAAAAAGAAACTGAACTTAGGTGAGAGGAATAAAATATGAATATGAATTAATCTATTATTAATTGTGTTTGAAAAAAATGGATGCAAACAGGCTTTGTTTTAGCTTAAATTGGAAATGTTTTTATTAAAAGATTTATTCAATAACCTCCTATGTTTAATCTTTTAATTCATTAAGATGGATTTTTCGAATGAATTTGAATTAAGATTGACTTTAATCTGGATATCATTTTGCCAATTTTTCACATAAAATAGAAAAACATCTTTATTTCGGAAGAAATAAAAAATTTTAAAAAGAAAAAGTTGAAGTTGTCTTCTGCATATTTTTTTTATCAAGGACATTTATTTTATACTAAGCATTCTTTAGTTTATGAAATTAACAAGGAACGAATACTTATTTGAACGTTCTCTGTAATTTTAATGTAAATTAATGTTTTTATAATTGAGTAACACATTTTGTAATCAGTATTTACTTTTACAACCTTATTGTCCTGAAAAATATATTTTTGGAATTTACCAAAATTCCAAGTATTCCAGATATATGACTTCCCACCATCTATGCATATATATCAAGTTTGATTTAAGTATAATTTCTATTTTAGGTACCTTTCTGACCAAAGAACTATTTTCTTAAAAAATCAAAAAATTTGCAATGAGTATGAAGGTAATAATTCTTTTGCACCTGTATTCACTTGCTCAAACATAAATTAAAACTTATACTATAACCAACATTTTTTTAGATATTTGTAGCAACAAAGTATTGAACAATCATGAAACATCCCACTCTGAAGACTCTCCAAGGCATGCATTTCAACTATCTTCTTCTAGTCATATTCCAGTTAGTGAAAGTAACTCATCACTTCCAAATGATGTGCAAAATAATGTGGCATCAATAGCTATTCACAGTGAAACTAAAAATCATGCTGAACTAAGCACTCAAACAGATTGTATTACTGACTATACAGTGCCAACATGGTTAGTGCCAAGCTTAATTGAAAGTGTTAGACATAAAACACAAATAAGTCATGAAAATTCTATTGCTGCAGTTGGAGTCATGTTAGACATTTTCAAAGAAGCTATTCCAATGCTTGATCAGTTGTGGCTGCAATTGAAGGGAAATTTGAAATCTGAAGTTTTGCAAGTAAGTTTTACTCATTATTTATTAAGTGATTTACATATATTTTTCATTATGTGAAAAAATATTTATCTGTTCAATTTCTAAGCTTATGTTTATTTATTTGTTCTTTTATCATATTGCACTCAGCATATCTATATTAAAATAATTGTTTTGGATTTAACTTTACCTATTTTTATTTTTCTATAAGCATTTGATTAGAATAAAGGGTACATTTAAAACAGCATTTTTTTTCTTCCTGTTATACTTTAAAAATTTTAGCTCTTTAAGTATAGGAACTGTGTATTGTATTAAGCACTCTTCTACATAGCATAATAAGGGCAAACAAAATTTTTCTCATTATTCAGAGTTGCATCTTAAGTGGTGATTACCTGAGGACTGGGCCGGATTAACCTATAGGCACACTAGGCACGTGCCTAGGGCCTACGAAAAACTTGGGAGAAAAAAATTTGTTAACAAAAATAATTTAGCTTTAAAAACAACAATTGTATTTTGCACAAAATTATGAAGATACAAATAAAAATATAATATTTCTGGGTAATAAATTATTTTGCAGAATCTTATGATCTAATATATTACTTTTTTGGATTCAACGAAATCTTGTATTATGCTGTCGAATTCCAAACTACGCAAAATGTCGTATTCAATAGACGTAAGTGCGAGCGATGCCAAACGATCTTGATTCATTGTTGAACGCAAATAATTTTTTATCAATTTTAATCTGGAGAAAGATCTTTCTCCTTCTGTATATGATCCAAGAATCGACAAATATATTCTTAATGCAATGTGAACGTTAGGAAAAGTATTCACAAGTTTATCTTTAATTTGAGCCTTAATTTGAGCTTTCTTGTGCAGATTTATGTTCATACAAATTTGAAAATAGTAAAAATTCATCTAGAAAGTTTTCCTCTAAATCGGATGAGTAAATTTTCACCAAATTTTGCGCTTTTAGTTTAATCTCAGATTCTGACAAATTTTTTGCTGGTTTGTTGTTGTATTGTTGATGTGAAGTGTTTACATAGTTATCGATCGAACTAATCATAATGGTATTATCGATATCATCTGCAATATCGGCAGTATGTCGGTATTGCAGATAAAGTTCGATAAACAAATTTGTAAATTAAAATCCATATTAATAAAAATGTAAAAAAAATATGCAAGAAAAGTTTAGCATATATTTTGAAAAGTGGGGAGGAGTGAGGGAAGGATGGGAGGGCCCAAAAACAGCTATGCCTAGGGCCTACGAAAGGTATAATCCAGCTCTGCCTGAGGAAAATTATTTATTTATATATATTAAGTCATCTATATTTTGCTATCTTATTATTTTGTTCATAATTTACTTTAATGTTTTTTATTTTTATTTTCAACAATTAGGAAGACACAAAAACTGAAGTGTACAGTGAAGATAAAAGGACACTGCTTGATATCTTCAGGCAGCTCTGGTACTGTAAAAATGATGAGCAGCAAAGAAGTTGGCCTGTTCATGAAGATGAAGATCATATTAGTAAACTGCTGGTGGATCTGAACAATATACTTGTAAGACTTAAATGCATATTTTTTTTTTCCTTTTTAATTAGATAATACAGTTGAACCTCTATCATATTCCTGTATGAATTATCTTGTTCTAACATACCCTTATAATGTTAGTAACACTTGTTTAGATCAGTTCTGAAACTTACAGATTTTTGCATTCATAATTTAGAAATTTTACATAGATTTGAATTGAGGTTGTACGTTGTTTACGTTGTATTAGAGCTGCTCAGGCTATAGGTGATGGTGTGGGAAACATTCCTGAAGATGATCTGACGTCATGTTCTCACAATTTTGATCGTCTAGAGCAGTGGTTCCTAAGCTTTTTTGTCTCTTAGACCCCTTGCCATGTTTTTCAGTTTATGGATTTTGATTTTTTGTAAACTCATAAACTTCAAATGTATTTTTGACAGCTGGTATAGGGCTACTCACTGTGAAAGATTTAAATTTCTAACTTTAGTGAAGTGTAGTGTGAAAAAGCACATGTTACTTTTATACATTTATTGATTAAATTCAAACTAATTTAATTACTAATTTAATTGAATTAATATTTAAATGGAATAAAATAGTGTACTATAAAACCCTTACTCCGCTACTAATATTATAATTGAGGAAATAAGTTTGTATACAAAACCATAGTAAGGTATTGTCGGTCTGCTTATTAGGTTTTCACGTAAAACAAATCTCCGTGATCTTGTGCGCAGACAAAATTGGAGGTCTAGCTAGCTTAGGAGTTGACACAGGCTATCTACAATTTACTGCGGAAAAATACTTTTTTTAACAAAATAAAACCTTACTCATAGAGAAAATACGAACCTACGCGGGCGGAGCTGCAGGCAATGGCTAGTTTATAATAATTCAGTTTCACATATCGAAAAAAAAAGTATCCTAATAACTTACATTTTAATAAAATGTTTACGTCATAGCTACTTTTATAAATTATGTAGAATGTAGATAGGTGTATGTCTTTATATTATAAGGAAGTATAATGTAAGTAAATAGGTACTATCAGTGTATGTTGATTATTCCATTCATGAAAGGCCAAAATTAAAAGTCACGACCTGTTTATATGAGATCCACTATCGTTGACCCCCATTTTTATTTCATGGACCACCAATTTTTTTTTTCACTTGACATGGACCCCTTGCAGAGGGGGTGGATATAGACCACTTTGTGAATCACTGGTCTAGAGCTTAGGCCCCCGATGACCTGCACATTAGGTACAGCACTTCTCACCCTCTCACTGACC
This sequence comes from Parasteatoda tepidariorum, assembly GCF_043381705.1. NCBI lineage: Eukaryota > Metazoa > Arthropoda > Arachnida > Araneae > Theridiidae > Parasteatoda > Parasteatoda tepidariorum. The sequence goes on from NC_092212.1 coordinate 25,448,530, forward strand.
GCAACCAGTGAATCTTGACTATGGTGTTCTACTTCATTTTGAGAAGAAAAACTCTGACTTCTGATGCTAATGATGAAAAAATAAATGAAGATTTGTTACTGTTAATGCCTTAAACCAGGGGTCGCCAAAGTCCTGAAAAATATATTTTTGGAATTNGACCACTTTGGCGACCTCTGCCTTAAACGTATGTTTTTGTAGCAGTTGAGGAAAATGCTGCCACTTGTGGTGTGATGTTGGTTGCAGATATATAATAAGCGTAAAATGTTATCAATGAATATGGAAAATCAGAACTACAACCAATATCAGCTTTTGTGAAATCAAAGCCTTTAAAATGATGAAGAACTTTTACTTAGGAACTTAAAAGAAAATAATAGCAATTTTTTATAAATGTCGACAATTTATGTGGTATTGCTTTCATGATGTTTTGTTACTTTTATATATATGTGGTATTGCTTTTATGATGTTTTGTTACTTTTATCTTTGCTGCACTGCTCTGCACTGCTATAATTACTTTAAAGTTTTAGTTTCTCTTTCATAAGTTTTCACCTGCCTTTTTCTGCCCTTAAATAATTTAACCAAAAATAAAATTTAAAAAAAAAAAGAAATAGCAAGTATAGCCCTACTTATTTTGTGATGGTGGTAACAGCCAATAAGAGTTGAGTATGCTTTGGGGGCTTGGTTAGAGGAGGTGAGAGAAAAGGAAAGGACAGACATGTTTTTGGAGAGCTGAGGTTAAGACACAAAAAAAATATGAGGATCCTCAACAGCTAAGTTATATTATAAGATTTTCTATCACCCCTTAATTATTTTTTTATTTATTTTATATTGTAGCAGTGCAGCTTCATAATGTATAATTTCATGTAAATTCATTTTATGTACCTATTATTAATTAGTGTGAATGCCTTCCTGGAACAAAATTTGTAACTCTAAATATCTTAAATGATCTACTTTAAATAAATAGTTTTAACACCTTGCAATTAGTGATCATTCTAATGATCTTGTTCTCTTACTTAAGAGTATATTATTTTTAATTGTTATTCATTTTTATTCTTATCTTAATGTGTGTGGTGATGAACTGAACATCACCACATTTAACCCCTTCCTTCTTGTTTCCGTCAAAATGATGGGGTTAAGTTTCATTCTTTATTTCTCTTGCCCGTGTTATTTCCGTGTTTTAGTGTTCAAAAATAATGAGCTAAAAAGATTAAGACAATGGATATCTTCTGCCCAGAATCATGTTTATTTCCAAATCTATACACTAGATGGCAGTACCAGACTATTTGTAATATGTTTAGACATAGTTTATTTTAAACTTGATGTCAGCACTCATAAGACATGTATATTCACAATTATATCCGAACATTAAAATGAATACATATATTGTACATCCATTTAGTCTTATATAATTTTCTTGAATAAAATAAATAGGCACTTTTATGGTCGTAAACTTGTTTTAAACTTATGCAACCATTAAGTGGTTAATATTTTGTATGAGAAGACAAATGTGTACAAACCATTAGCCATTAAAAACAAGACAAGTGTGTTTAAAATATAACAAATAAAAATATATTTATTCGAATTTCTTTTTATCATAAATATTTATGCAGTATGCTCAAAAAATTTTTAATCAAGTTTTTTTTTTTTTTGCTTATTGTAAATTTATTTATTTTTAAGTCAAGTTAATTTTTTTTTATACTTTTTCAAGTCCTTATTTCATATTTTAAGTTGACCCGCATTTGTTTTCAACGGAAATCATTGAACCTGTGAAAAATTATCCATCAAGTTTCTACTGTATTTTGTTTATATTTGTAGAATTTATATCACTGGTATATTTTGACTTAAAATTTAATGTTTCATCTACCTTTTGAATTCATAAATTTCTGTAATTTCAGGTTGATGCGAACCCTAGAGTGACTCGAGAAATAGTTCAATGTGACGAATATGAAATGGTTTTGCTGTTAGTTACCTATTATCAAATGGTATAATTTGTTTATGATAGTACTTTATACTATATTATTAAATTAAAAAATCTTTGCAGTGCTTAAAAAATTATTAAAATGATGCAAATTTATAAAATCTTTATAGTCAAACTCACTTTTAACAAGCCCTGATTTAACAAGGAAACCAGAAAAACTTTGTTAATACAATGGAGAATGGCTCGCTTTTAACAAGCAAATCGCAATTGTAGCGAGAAATATTTTTGTGATTCTTAAAACTTTTCCCCACTGCTTCAGCACAACTGATCTTACTTATCCTCTTTGTGCCGAAATGGCTCATAAGGACTCAAATTTATTTTTCCACACACTCCTGTTTTTGGCCAAGCAATGAGCTTCTTCCCATCCAGTTATTCCTGTTCTACTAAGATCTTCCTTAATGCATCTTTGCCGTATTATTCTCGGTCTCTCTCTTTTTCTCTTTCCGTCAGGCATCCATGAGCTTGCACAACTGATATTTTTTTCAATAAGTTTCTTCTGAACTTCCTTCATGCTGAATCTCTTCCAACATACTCAATGGCTTTTGAGTGTATCGAAAAACTTGACTTTGGGTGCAAATGATGATGTTTTTCGGTCATGAATCGAATCCACAGAACAATAACTCGACAATGAGACAATAATATAGTTCAGAGCAAATTGACAAATTTCTTTTGTATTGTACGGAAATAAAAAAAATTAATAAAGTAATATATTTTAAAATTTAGTAAGTATATATGGGCTTTTCTGAATTTTTCAAAGAACCTGTTTTTATTAGCACTCAGATATAATGAGCAAATATTGTGGTTTCTGTTCGCTTTTCGTAAGCGAGGTCGACTGCATTTATTAATTGGTAAAAATAATATTTTCGTATGTAAAATTTCATATTTGAACTCTCCAGTTGTCTCATAAATGGCAAATATGATTGGAAAGTGGTAATAAAACATGATTATGTTTTTCATACTCAGGCCTTTTGCAATAGAATATTTTGATTCCACACCAGCGGTGAGACAGTAGGGTAACACCCCTTGCTGGTGCAATATTAACAATGGATTAAGCTAATAATTCTATTTTTTCTCTTCATATATTTTATTACCAAATTAATTTTCTTCAACAAATAAGTGTTGACCCTTTATATTATTAAACAGTTGTAAGAACATGCGTATAGTGTAATTTTTTAACAATTTATTACATTTAATGTAATCTGAAGGAAAAAAATCTAGTTGTTGTTATATATGTATATATTTTTTTAAAATTTTATTAATAAAATTTACCAAGGTGGTCACGGAATAGGGAAAAGTTAGAAATTTTATTACTCTTGAAAATTCAGGGAAAGCTTTGGTTATTTAAGTAAAAGACCTGGAAAGTCCGACTATAGAATTAATTTGAATTACTAGTACTTAAAAGCCCAATATTTTTCCAATAAAATTTGACTCGTAATAGTTTTTTAAAAAAAAAAAAAATTTTTTTTCATTCTAATAGCAAGCATAAGTGATTTGTAAAATATTTTTTTGTATAAGAATGAGGCATAACAGGAAAGTTAATTATAAAAAAAATTTTATTGATACTCATATAAGGGATATGTAAATAAAGGAAATTTGCTAAAAGCAATCTGGAAAATTCTGAAAAAAAAATTTTTTTTGAGCATTTGTGGCTTAAATTTATTGAAAACGTGTGTGGATTAGAGATATTATATGATATGATATATATAATGTTATCCAGTTTGTACATCATTTCCTAACCTGCCTAATTATTTGTATAAGTATGTTCCACTCTCAAATTTCTTTTGTAAAATTTAGACTCATAATATATGTGTTTCATTATTCCATTAAAGAAATGATTTTTTATTGCTAACTAAGCCTAAGATTCATTATAGGAACCTAGAAGAACACTAAGAATTAAAATGCTTCATGTATTCATGACCCTTTGTGAATTGGACTTGAGGGTTGTGACACATCTATTGAATTCAGTAATAACAATGGAACTTGCCAGAGATATTCAAGATAATTTTGAAGGTGAATACTTTATTCTTAATGATATAAGTTTAAATAAATTTCAGTGTGGATATTTGAACTTAAATATAAAATTAATAATGAATAAATTTTATTTCATTAAACTATCAGGATTCTTTTTGTTTATATTTTATTTTTACACCTTATAATGCATTTTTTTTTTTTTTTTCATTTTCCATACAGTATTTAAGATTTATGTGAGACTAAGCTTTATGTGTGATAATTGTCTTATCAACCTTTCAGAGACATGCAACACTTAAAATAAAATAAAATAAAAAACATTAAGTTATCCTGTTTGCCAATGTATAAAGTTTCTCTGTAAAATTTATTTATTTTTACATTGAATCATGTGCTACAATTAAGCAATGGTATCATTAAAAAACGTTACTGCTTANCTACAATTAAGCAATGGTATCATCAAAAAACGTTACTGCTTAAAGAACCTATGACGTTTCTTAGATTCAGCCTGTTAAAGAATAAATTTCCAATTGTTGTTGTTTTCTTTTCCTGTAAGCTAACTAACACAGCTCAAAAAAAATAAATCCATGTTGAAATTATAAACAACTCTAAATATGTTGAGACATTTCTGAATAGAATTTAACTATAGATATAAAATGATATGTGTGTCTAATAGTGCACAAGGAAAAGTATAATTTCTTGTTTGTACATGAAATTTCATTTTATTTGACAATATATTTATCCCTCTTACCCAAATTGTCAACTTTTCCTTGAAAAGTTTGAAATTTGACCTTTTTTTTTTGTTAACTTTCTTTGATCTTTTCTTTGAAAATTTCTTTTTGGACTTTTCTTTGGATATGCTCTCTCTCTCTCTTAAAATACGGTCAGGCATTCCTGAATAGAATTTAACTATACACTTAAGGTACTTTGAGTGTGTCTAATGGGGCACATGAGAAGGTATAATTTCTTATTTGTACATAAAATTACACTTTATTTGACAACATACTTATCCCTCTTACTAAAATTTCAAACTTTTCTTTGAAAAGTTTAAAATTTACTTTCTTTTTTTTTTCTTTCTTTGAATTTTTTTTCCTGAAAAGTTTAGTGTACATTTTACAAAATAAAAAAATTTTAACTCTAAATTCATGACCTAATGATCAAATTGTCTCCATGGTTTGAGATATGAAATCGATCTCTTTACTCATTAATAATAAAGAAAAGAAACTATTTCTCTGAGTAAACATTATTTTTTTCAACAAATGCAGATTTTTCTGGTCTCTAAGATGAACCTTTAATCTTCAAGATATTGTCCCAATGGCTTATTCAGAAGACAAATAGTTATGTTGCCTTAATGTTATTTTATTAATGTTTTGAATATTTTTTATGCCTCAAAAACTAATTGCTTGAGTCAACAAAATCTTAATTGCCATTCATAAAACTCTAGGATAAGTTTTCGAGAAACTGATTTTTAATTATTATTTACTATATTTCATGCTTATTTATCAGTAATCAAAGTCATTAAAAAATCTTAAATTCAATTTTTTTTTTAGATATTAGCATAATTATTTTAAAGGCTTTTTCTTGTTTGTTTTTTTTTTTTTGTTTTTTTNTTTTTATTTTAATACGATTAAAAATAAAGTTTAGGTTTTATGATTGGTTACAATATAGTTGTTGTCAAAAGAAATTCTAAAATTAATTTTTTTGTGACTGTGTAAGAGTAAAATATTTTGAACATTTGTTTTTTACTAACACTTTTCTTTCATAAATACTTTATTTATATTAATGCAGTACAGAACCCGTTATTCGGAAATCAGAAAACCGGGAAACCAAAAAACCGGAACGATATTCGATAAATTTTCCCTCCATTTTAAAAAAAATTTCCCTCTTAAGATTTTAGGATTTTTCTTTCTTTTTTGAAAGATGACGTTACCATCATTTTGGAAATAATCATTAGTGTATTACTTCATCGTTTTTTCTTCTTTTTGAGATTATTTCCAAATATTTTTAATATTTTTTTTTAGTTGGGTTTAACAATAAAAAAAACAGCTTTTTGTAGCGATTCAGAAAACCGGAAAAATCAGTTATCCGGAATAGTGATGGTCCCGATCATTCCGGATAATCGGTTCCCTACTGTACATGAAACTTGATCAAAATATTTTTTTTTTCTTGATTATCTATATTTATTCTCAAAGTTATTTGCATTATTCTAATGAAATATTTAAATATATTAATTTCTTTATTACCCTCTTTTCACATTTTTCTTTAACAAAATTGATTTTTACTTTGCTTGTTTGTCTTTAATAAGGATGTAATTCCCTTCTTGTTTTTTTTTTCTTTGAATTTAAAAAATTTTTTTTTTTTTTTAGATAGAGAAAAGGTATTATATTCAACATGCTTATTAGCTGCAATTTTTAGTACTGGTGAACAACCTCCTACAGGAACATATGGTAAGACGTGTAATTTCTTTCCAAATATTATTATTAAAATGTTATGCGCATAAGCGTTTTGTGCATTATTTGTTACCTTTTGACTGGTTATGAATGTATCTTCTTTTTGAAGTATTGGATTTTATATAACATTACGTTCGAAATTGACTTTGGTACCTATGATTTATCAAATCAATCTGTATATAATTCATTATCAGAAATATTGATGTGTGATCTTCCTAAATTTCGAATTGCTACATAAGATAAATCTTTTTCAATTCTTATTATTGTAGATTAAAATATTTTTACATTGTTTTGTGCCTTATAATGCGTTTTTTTTTTAACTTATATTTTTTATATGAAGTTTTAAATAGAACTTTGATAGTAAAATTTTAAAATAAATTAGTCCATCTACTTTTTTCCTACTCTTTTTCTTTTTAAAAGATCTGAGATGAACTAATTAAATTAAGTTTACTAATTGACTACATCACCCAGAAAAAGTAATTTTTTCTTATTAATTTTAATGTGTTATTAATATTACTCATAAATTGACTTTAGAGCAAAAATTTAATGTGTACCTGACTTTGTTACATAAAAAATAAACAATGGAATTTTGTTGAAATTTTATTTTTAAAATAAAGAGTTAACTTTTATATTATTTTGTAAAAATTTAATTATAAAATTTTATTTCATACCCTTAGAATTTTTTTTTTATCAAATTTTAAAATGTTATAAAACAATCAAAAGAGAAAAATTTATTAATTATAGATATGTAACTTTAAGAGGTCTCATAATATCACCTATCTAACACCATTATGCAATTTTATACTATAATATTTTGCTGGATAATTTTCATTGCTTCCTTAGTTTATCAAAAAAGTGGTTTTTTGAAAATAAACTCTTTTATGACTTTTTAACCATCATAAAAGTTTGAATTTTATTTTACAGATTTCATCAATAAAAAGTTTCTTCACTTTTTATTTGAAAAATTAGAAGAAGTAGTAAAAGACGGGGAAGAAGATGTGGGTGATAGCTTACTTAGTATTATTTTATCATTTAATCTTCATTTTAAAAATCCTGATGAAAATATAGTCATGGGAGCCTTGAAAGAAAGAAATTTTGCTCAATATTTGACTGAAAGATTAGTATTTTTGCTCAATAGAGAAGGTAAGCTTTATTTTGAATGTTTATTTTAACATACTTATTTTCAATCTCTTAAAGAGCCCTTATGAAAGATCCTTGAAATTGTTTTTCATTTTTTTTTTATATTTTATTCATTTATTTCCGATTAATCATACTACTTTGTCTTTTTTTTGTAGAAGATCCATCAAAAATTTTAAGTCACTCAATGGAAACACCTAACTCAGTTATGAAATTTATGGTGGATTTGTTTCATTTCTCCAATCTAATTGATCTGTTTTATCTAAATGATGTGAAAGTCTTGCTGGATATTGTTGTTAGACAACTTACAGATTTGCTTCCTGGGGAAAAAGTAAAAAAACTTTTACTCATTTTATTAAAGTCTTAACTAAAATAAAATTTTTAATTCTTTTGTATTTTTAATTTTTTTTTATGCTTTTATTTATTTTGAAAAAAGAAAGAAAATCTCAAATCCAAAAATCTTTTAAGTAAATGAATGTTTTTTTATGTTATTCGATCTAAGTAATGACATTATAAGAAAAACAGATACCAGGGCTCGAAAAAACTCAGCAATTTTACCCAGGACGGCTTGTCCAACAATGCACCCGTCCTCCTTTGAAACTAACCCGTCGCTTCTAAATAAATAAAAATATTATTTTTTCTTATTTATTACAAACATTTATATAAATTACACAATGAATTAGTAACTACTAGAATTACATTATACAGCTATAAAAGAAATACTGGGTTACTAATAGTAAAACCTAGTATTTCTTTTATGAAGTAATTTATTTCTTTTATGAAATAATTTAAATGACAAAGGTCAAGTTATCTGGAATGTCAATTTATCCGAGGTTACTGAGTTTTTTAAATGAATCAAGTATGACGTTTAACAGTTCCGCAATCAAGCCTATGATTTACAGAGATTTCTGCACAGAAATCTGAAAAGGGTTTTCCATTTAGGTGGATGTTCATAATTGCGTTTAACGCTTACGTAATGTGTTTTTTTGTAAGTTCATTGCTGAAAAATCCCTTTAAACTGCTGCAGTACTCCCAGACGGAAAAAACATCAATCCACCATGTGCTGTATGTTGCTGTACGGGATTTCTAGATTAGAGGGTCATTTTAGAAGTGAAACGCTAGACTCTTGTAAGATAACAAAAATTGAAAGTGTATCACGAACATTAATGAGAAAATGGCCCGTCCACGCGGACATCTGATTCGAGAAATTCGTTGTCCGCGGGAAATTTTTGACCGCCGCAGACGGGTGGTTTTTCGAGCCCTGATAGATACTGTAATTTAATCATAATATTTCACCAAATAAATTAATTTCAAAACTAAAAGTTTGAAAGAATGATGTTTTATTTAAATTCTTTGTTTTTATTTAATTAAAAAAATGAAAGTTATCTCTGTTTTCAAAGCACTCATAATAATGTATTTATAATATACATTATCAGTACGATAATTTTAGTAATGTATTTTATTGGCTTGATTAATAGAATTTACAACAATTATTGTCATATGCATTATTAGAATTGCATATTGGCTTTAAAGTTTTGAACTATATTTTTAATAAAAGCAAAAATCAATAAAAACTGCATTTTAAACAATGGAAACTCATTTTTTTGAATAATTAATCCTTTCACTTTTACATTATTTCATCATTTTATATATTAGTGAGGGAATGGGAAATTGATTAAAATTTAAAAACAGCTGCTCAACCTAATTGAAAAGAAATAAGACAAATACTTATGTATTCATGCAAGAAAGTTACAATTATTATTCATTTTTCTAAGCAGCAATTTATTTTATCTTTAAAAAAGAACATGAAGGAATTAAGGGTGTAAAATATGTTACCTGGCTTGATGTATTCAAATTTACTCTACAAGCAAGCTGTGGTAAGTTAAAGCTTGCAGAAGAAGAAAAAAATGTTCAAAAGTTAGGAAAGTTAATTTTTTAGAATACCAGAGTTACCTGAAATTCAATTGCAATTCTCAAATCTGATTCAGTAGTAAAAAAAGTGATTTGATTTTTTTGAATAGACTAAGAAAAAAAAGTATATGAATCTTAACATCGTTACACTAAGTGTTAAATTGAACTACAGTGTGAAGCTAGTTAGTTATAAAGTTTAAATTTGAATTGTCAAAAATGACTATTGATATGGCAGAGCCCAAATTTATTCAAAAGGTAAGAAAGTATATCTTTCAGAATGTCATAGGTATCTGAAATCTGAATTAAGTTATTAAAAAAATTAATAATTTTTTTAATAACCTAAATCGATTTTTTTTTATTAAACTAAGCCAAAAAAGTGTATGAATCCTAACATCTTTACAGTATGATTAAATCAAATTAGAGTGTGATGTTAGTTCTAAAGGTTAAATAAGAACAGTCAACAAAATAACTACTTATGTTATCACAAATTTATTTAATTCTTAATGACTAAAATCTACTTAAATCTATGTTCACAGATCTGAAATTGTTTTGGTATTGTTAATAGTTCTAGTTGTTATGGTATTGTTAATTGTTCTACACAATTTAGTGTTTTTTTTTTTTTTTTTATCCTTCTTATTATACTTTCAAAACATCTTTTGGCAAAAGATGTTGACAATAAGTATCATTGGGGGAAAAAAACAAAAAATGAGTTTTTTTTCTCATGAGTTTTTTTTATTATTATTTTTTAATTTATAATGTATTTACATACAGTGTTAAAATGTCATATAGATCTAATGCAACAATTAGCTTTTTGTACTCAAATTTTGTTATAACCCGAGTAACAAAAATCCTCCAGCAATGCAGTGAGCATTATAGATTTTTACACCAACTGCAAATTATTTTTGTTCCAAATTTTTATTTATGCTTAAATAGTTAACAAACAAATTAGGAGAAATCACTGAAACTCCTTTTTAAAACATCTCTAAATTCATTTTTTTTTTATTATTATNTTTTTTTTTTTTTTTGGTATTATTATATAAAATTAAACCTGAATTTTAACAACATAAAGTTTTTGTGTGCAATTTTTAAAGACTATATATGTAAATTCTGCTTCATGTTTTGTTAGTTTAACTTGAATTCATACAACAATCTTTGTCTGCAATGGAGTCGCAGACGAATTTGAATTTATGTAGATAGTGCTGGCAGCAGATTCACTCCGTAAATTCTGTTAATGGGGTTATAACTTAGACTAATAAATAATCATGATTTTGGTGTCTCATGCAACAAATATATGACAATAATGTCGATAGAACTTTTATAAATATGTAGATTCTCAATAAATTGAACAAAATCTTTAGTATCAATTGCAAATAGTAATAACTATAGCATACCTCCCAAGTCTCCTGTTTTTTAACGAAGACTCCTGTATTTTACGATTGTCTCCTGTTTACCCATATATGCTCAAACTTCGCCGTATTTATTGAAGAAATTTTTTTTTTTTTAAATTGTTGATGGAATATCCGCTGATATCCAAAATACTTCTCTTCTTCCTCTACAGATTCTTCTATTGCCAGTATCGCACTATGTTTAGTGTTAATAATTTAAGTACCCCTTATGATCAATCTGACCATGGGACATTTTCGTGGTTTTCCTCTCTATGTAACTCAAATACGGGTTAGTTCCAACAAAAAGTCCTCCACAGAGGCAAATTTCTCCCAATACTTGATTGATCCAGGAGCTCCCTTGTCTCCTGGATTGGGTTCAAAATTACAGGATATGAAGTTGAACATTAGTAGCTGTAAACCCAAAATTGGGTCAGCTGTTTAACAATGGTTATAAAATAGTTTAAGTAATAAATAATGGTTTAAAAAATCTTCTTTAGAATAAGAGTTGTACTTATTTTTTACTTCGCTAAATGTAAGTGCTTATGTTATTTCCAATTTTTAATTTATTTTTTTGGCTTACATGACTATGTATGATGTTTCAAAAATTTTCTCGCAGCCTAAAAAATCTCCGTTATTTTATTTCTCCAATGGTGGCAGGTATGCTATAGATTAATATTATTTTTCCATTCATTAATGATTTAAGACAAAATTTTGCAATGTATTTTATTTATTTATTTTTTCATTTCTTGATTCAAATTTTTGTCTTTTTCCAGAGACGTCTTGAATATTTATGCCTTGTTAGAAATCTTTTGAAAAATTCTAATTATGATGAACACATGCATCAAGTAGAAGGCTTAAATAAGTGTTTCAAATTTATACTAGATCAGGAATTCCCTGAGGAATCAGAAGTTGCAATTGTTACTGACATAAAGAATCAATTTCCATCTTGGTTTTAAATTGTATGTTACATTTTTTCAAATTATAGATTCAACATATCATACTTAAAAATATCTATGCATATTATAATGTTACAAAGTATTTATGTTCTATTCACAATTGTTTAAATTTTATATTTTATATATCAAATTTCTTTAGTATTTTAAACTATTGCTTTTATTGTTTGTTTTTTTTATACATATATTTAGCAATTAAATAAAGCATATTCCTTAAACTCATGCACTGAGAAATGAACGTATGGAATTTTTTTCATTTTTCTCATAAAATATATTGATACTTTACTTTGATTAATTTATACTTTACTTTGGCTAGATGGTAGAATTTGGTGCCGCTTGGATTGAGCACTGAACTTTGGAACTTTTACTGTATATAAAAACTTCCATTTTCCAATAATTCTAATTATTAGGCAATCTCACTTTTTAATCAAATTCCTTGTATTCTGTAAGAACATAAAAAAAAATCACCAAGATAACAGAGGCAGAGGCACCCAATTGTAAATTTTTACCAAATACAAACAATACAAAGCATTTCAAGCTTCTCAAACTAAACAAAAATTCTGATTTTAAAATTATATTTTTTTTTTTTATAAAATATATTTCATATTTAGTTCTTGCATGAGAAACTGATCTGGTTATTTAAATCTATTTTTTTTTATTCATTCTATTTTTTCAGCTTTTTTTATTAGTTATTTCAAGCAGTTTTAAAAAATCAACTGCTGTTGGTTGTACCTAGACAACAGGATAGTTAATTGTTAAAAAAAATTCATATGTTTTTCATGAGTCAACTTATAAGTTCTCACAAAATTTATAATTAAATATTAATAAATAACCTATATGTTTACAATTGTTATGGTGTCTCTTTATTTCATGTTACATACTTTGAATGGCAACTTTTTAATGACTCCCCCATAGTTTTCTGATTTGTGTATAATGGTGTTCATTAATGTCTGATTTTACAAAATTTAATTTATATCGCAATTTCTATTTTTTAACTCTCATTCAGTGACAACAATATTTTTTTAAGCAAGTATGTAAATAAAGTTTAAGGATATGCTTTATTTTTTAAAACATATATAATTATGTCTTCAGTATTTATGATTTTGTATTATCATTATATATTTTTTTATTTGCTAACATTATAATGTTTATGTATATTGGATAGAAAATTTTTATGTAATGTAAAATGTCTATATTCTTAGTGCCAAAGAAAAAGTAAATTCTAATCTCTGTATACTTTTCTGAATGTATATGGATTTTGAATATTTTAAAATCTATTAATGATTTCTTCCCCTAATTTTTTTAACATAGGTGCACAAAATTTGCATATAAAGTCTTTTTTTTTTATGTGAAGAAAAAGTCATTAATGATCATCAATCAAAAAGTTGTTTTGAAATTTTACTAATGCAAAATAAGAAACATAATTTGAGTTTAAAGCCAAAAAATTACCTAATTATTAATTATTATCTGATTATAAAAAATTTGCTTACTATAACCAAATTATTTTATTGCTAGACAATTTTGAGTGATAATTGTCTTTGGTTAATATTTGGTCTAGAATTGTCTCATTATGATTCGTAATAATTATAAGGCAAAATTAGGAAAATTTGCCACGTCATCATCCTGATTCACCCGTCTAAGCCACAGTGGGTTTTCCTGGTCTGTTTATTCATGATGTTATTTATTCTTTCTTGTCTATTGAAGTTTTCTAGTTTTGTTTCTCTCCTTTATTTTCCATTTTTTTGTTAGCAACTTAACGTTTTGTATTTCAAATCACTTTTGTTTCTTCTCATTCACGTCTGGCTAGTCTTGAAAATATGTGCCTATTTACGAGCCCTTGTAACATGTTGACTATTTTTTCCAATCTGTATATTGTTGTAGTTAATGTCATTTCATTTTAAGCATTTCTCAAAATAGGGTCAAGATTTCCAAAGACAAGTGCAAAATAAAGTCATTTTCAAAACTTTATAAATATTAATAATAATTCCATACATATTTTTAAAAAAATTATAAAAATACACATAAGGTGAATTTGCGACAAAAAGCGATTGGCTGACAATTTTTTAATCACCACTTGTTATATTTAGTAGCTCTATGGCCAAAGGCAACTATTAATTTTGCCATATACTAATAACTAATTAGATCATTATACATTAATAATGGTTAGTACATTAAGTATAATTGTCTAATTATTGAATGATTTGTTTTGAAGCCAGAAAACAGAAGTAATGTTTTGTAAGAAAATGAGCAAAACAAAATTTTAAAAATCAATTTTCTTCATAAATTAATGGTCACATCTATGACATTAAAATTTTTTTTTAACAGTGGATTCAAATTTATTTTTTAACAGTGGATGAAAAGTGCACAATTTTTAAATATGGAAATTTTGATGTTACATAGAGCTGTTCCTTTAGGTAATTAAAGAATTTTTTTAGTCCCTGATGTTGCTTATAACCCCTGAATTAAGTAATATTGCATCCGAATGAATTCAATAAGTTGGGGTCCTATTCTAGTTATAAAAAAATGTATGATAAATTATATCCTTGGCACAAAATATTATAATTATTTCTTCAATATTATTTTCGTAATTTCAAACATTTACTTTTTTATGATTTAGTTGATTCTTAATTTTTATTACATTAAATCCTTATTAGTTGTATATATTTTTTATTTTATTCTATTTATATTATACTACTTAAATTAAGAGTGTTTGATTTTGGACTCAGTGACACTGTCTCTGTCCCTGAACCTAATTTTTGTCTACTTCCAAGCAAAAGTTGAGCGCCTCTAGCTCATTTTAGTTGCAAATTTTATTTTAAGTAGCTCAAATCAATTTCAACTGGACTTGTATGTTTGTAAATTATGTCGTTTTATCCCCTTACCTACTTTTTTCCTCTATGAGCATTCCTTAAAATACTAATGTTCCTAATATAAGCCTGATTCCTTATTATAATCTATCAACAACAAACTTTTTTTAAACTGTCCCACTGTTTTGAAAATGTGATAATTTGGGAGAATGTTTTATCCATGTGCACTATTTCTCTTTCTAATAGCATGGAAAAACTTGATTTGCTGTGTAAAAGGAAGAATGTAGGTTGAAATTCAAATTTCTAGTAAGACCATCAATATGGTTAAAACATGAAATAGGTAATGCATTGTTACATTGTTCAAACTGAGTAGTAAACACAAAGGACAAAGTTGAAAAATAAAAGCAAGAAGTACGGTAATTTATAGACAAAACTATGCTAGTATACAAAATAAGTTATAGGCAAAACTGCAATATTTAGAATAATTATTTAATTTACTTTTTTATATTCTAAGTTCATTTTTGTACATTTGTTTTTTTCATAAGACTATAGGTTTTGAAAATATTACATCTCATTTTCCATTCATTTCCATTATATTTAAGCCTACATATATTATCCAATAAAAAATATTACTTGTTGACTGCAGTGTTACTATTTTCTTGTGAAATAATATATCTTATATTTTCCTTGTAAACAAATTCTCTTATTACTCTTATTTGCTGTTAATTTTCTCTGAACAATAACTGTAAGTTTCTAATCATTTTTGTAATGTAGCATTATTACCATCATGGGTTTAATGTTTTACTATTGAAATTGTATCCAAAGTTTTCTAATGTTTATTTGCCTCTGCTATAATTTTTTTTCTTCGCTTTTTAGCATTTTTTTTGTTCTAATTTATCTTTAATATTAAATTTATTGTTATCAGCTATTCTTTTACCTTTTGATCCAGAAGCTCTTATCAACCTGATTGTTTTATTGCATGACCAAATGATTCATCCATATGTTATTTGTTGAAAGTTCTTTATGTTAGTTTCAAGATAATTTGTTACACACTTATGTGCTACTTAAAATAATTCCTTTTAAACTAATTAGGATTACGGAGCATTTTAATGAATACTTTTTACTTTTAAAGCCCAGAATGTATTCTTAGATATGTGTTGTAATTAAGAGAGAATGTATGCCTGATATATTTCCAGAACAATGAATTATTTGGTAGTTATTTTCTGTTTAAGTCAACTAAGCACTCTTTAAAGTTTTTTAACCAGTCGAAATTAAATGGATACTCTAAGTAAGTAGATAAAAAAATTATTGTAGCTGATAAAAAAATAACTTTTAGGGTTAACAATTTCTTCCTAATTTCTTAACATTTTTCAGTTACATTTCATGATTTACATATTTTAAAATTTGCTCCCAAAACATATTCTAGCTAAATAACATGGTTTTCTTTTTTATTACATTTTTATTTGCTTTTAAATGATATTATTTTTTTTTCTGATGGCATCATTACTCTTAAATCAGAGCTTATTTAAAAGATAATATATTGGTTTTTCATATTAAAATTAGTCTTAACGTATGTAAATTATACCTTTTTTAACTTGCAAAATTAATAGTCATTGATTTTTACTTTTTATGCTGTACTATTTTTGTCAATAAGCTAAATATTAATTAAAAGTATGTGAATCATAAGTTTTTTATTTAAATAAACTTAAAATACTGGAGCAAAAAATAATTTAAATATAAATGCAAAGTTTGAGCTCGTCGTGGACCTGAAAAAAATTTCTAGGCCCCCATCTGGAAAAAGTTGTGTCACCCTATGTTAAAATGTTATTTACAATCATTGATTCCTTTTGCATACTGAATTTTAACAATAAATTTTTATTTCATGTTGCAGTTCTATATTAATTGAAAATAGAATAGAAAAGGGACATTTACCTATGTTCCTTGTAATTATACATATTTTACTTATAATTCTTCTTGTTTAGTTTTTCTAGCAAATGTTCCTAACTCATTAATTTCTTTGACTTAGCTACTTTTCCTTAACTTTGCCCTAGACATCCAACATACTGTGATTACTGTAGATTTACTATAGTGATACATCAAAGTCAAGTATTTAACATATTTTGCTCTGTATAAAAATAGAATTTCTATCTAATATAATAAAATGTAAATAAAATATTTTAATGGGAAAGTATTTTTGAAGTGAAAAAATGTGTAAGAAATATTATAGTATGTCAATTCTATCTATGCATTAAATGGTATGCTGAACAAAAATAATTACATTTGTGTAGAAATATTATCAAGATCAAACATGTCTGTTTGCCTGGTGCATGATTCAAGTTAAGGGAAAATATTATTTTTAATATTTATTATTAAATTGGGGAAAACATTATGCATCTAATTGTATATTATGTGATAAAGACATTAAATTTAATATACAGTGAACTCTTGCTACTTCGATATCCGATACAACAATAACTCCCTCTATTAGGATAATGTTACGTGGTCCTGACGAACTTTCGTATGAATCAATGTTACCCTCCTCTCAATATTACTATATTCTCTGAAGCAATAAACCCTGTAAAACGATTTTTTTTTCAAATTTCCACCCTCATTGCCTCTATTTATTATTGGTTTTCAAATAATGTAAAAAATCTTATTTTGTCATCTTTTGCCATTTATCCATTTTTTTCTAACAAGAGAAGACTCATTGCTGACCCCCGCAAGAGCTTCCATTCTTAGAATGGCCTCCCTTATCTCTTAAGAAGTCACAGATGTAACATTCCTATTTGATTTAATTTCTTTCATGTTTAAAGGTGATCATGAGTCACAAATAACCACAAGCATCACATTAACATCTGAAAAAGAACTTTTTCTGTGGAGGGAGGGTGGAGCGCCATTCACAAACGAAAATCATTTTCGTATTTTGAACTCAATGCATACTTTGTTGGCTGACTTAACAGTCAGAAAAATGAATAAACAAACAAAAATATCAGATTATTTTCAACAAAAACAGTTTTCAGTTATGTTTGCGATCTTATTTTATTTCAATTGTTTTTAATATTTAACCATAATCATAATGATATGTATATATTATATAAAAAATGTATATATTATATAAAAAATTAATTTGCGGAGTACAAATTAATTTTTTATATAATATATACATTTTTAGTTAATACATATATAACTTTAAAATTTAAAAAAAATCTTATTGTGTCCTTCGATATAACAATATATTCCTCTACAACAATATATTTATTTGGTCCCAAAAATATTGTTGTAGCGAGGTTTTACTGTATTTATTTGGTCCCAAAAGTATTGTTGTAGTGAGGTTTTACTGTATATGTGTGTATGGTATATATATATATATAAATTGAACAAATTTTTTTTAAAAAGTACTTCTTTCTTTATGATGAATCAGGAAATTGCGAATAGTTCAACTTTGGTTCTAAAAATCTGGTTCCTGATTAAGTTCATTATGAAACTCGAATAAAATCTTCAAAAGTTAAAGAGAAATGGCTGGATCTATAAAATTTGTACTCACAACCAGATAATTCTACTGTTTAATGGTTTCCTTGGGTCTTCAAAAATTTTAATAGTGATATAAAATTTAATAAAAAAATTTAATAATACCAGCAATGTTAATATCAGCCGGAATTTCTTTTTTTAAGATGACACTTTAACGTTTTGAGATCAAATGGGAAAGTCTTAGATGCTGATACATATATTTTTTTCTTCAAGATAACTTATAGTAGTGGTCACTAAATGGATGAAATAATCAAGGTTTGCCTCGTTTTCATTGATACTATTCAATTTTTGAGAGGCCTCTGGGAAAATCAAAACTCTAACATAGTTCTTTTTTTAATAGTTAATGTTCAACGTCAACTATAATTATATTCATGTCAACAGTTAAGATAATAACATGCATCAGATTCTATTTCAGATCTATAATTTAACTTTTTTTTTTATTTATATTTCTGAAGAAATTGAAAATTTTCCACACTGTTTAAAATTTTTATCATGAACTTTTCAAAATCTATCTAAATCAACAACAAAGTATTAATAAAGATTGAAGTCAGGTTTATCAACATGGCTCATTAATTCATTTTGGTAATTGGTTTAAGTCATACTGAGATTTCAATTTAATACTTGCAAGCGACGTCGCACAGGGCTCAGCCAGTCTGGTTTAACACACACAAGTGACGTCGCTTACAGGTATCCAAACAAATCTGGCACAAAATTTGATTCAGCTTGACAGTATACCCAAGCCTTAAGGCTATAATGTTAACATGCCATGCACAACCATATGATAAGTTGAAAGTACCTTATTGTCACTTTAGTTATCTATATATTCACTACTAATATCTATAAGTTTTAATTTTATATAGTTCTTAAAATTATTTTGTGAAAGTGTTATGTTACTAACATTCCATTATTCCAAGATAGTTTAAACAGTGTTATGAGTGAAAAATTTTGGCTAATTTAAATAGTTCAAAATATAAAGAGAATTATACAAATAAGTATTTATAGTACTTTAAATACATGATTTAGAAAAGTTAGAATGTATGCTGTGTCTGCTTGTTTATTTATTTCAACCATTCATTTGTTTTGCAATTTGCTTGAAATATGCAATTCTCTAAACTTTTTTTTAAATATTCCCTTTCTGATATTGCTATCTTTAGAGATGTCTTTTGATGTGTGTTAAATACCACTCTCTCATTTTTCCATTTAACATAGTTATTTAAAATTATACTTGTTAATATTTAGATTTTATTTATATCTAAATAAAGTTCTATTAAATTTAGTATTTGTATTTATTTTTAAGTGTCAAAAACTTCAACATGATTTACAAATATAAAGAAAAATCTTATATATTATTTTAAAAAAAGTTTTATGATTGCCTTATTAAGTAGTTTTTCCATTTAATCTTATTTAATTTAATTTACAATTCTATCTTAAATATTGTTAAACAAGAATAAATTAATTGAATCGAATATTTCTTCTTTTTTTTCCCCCTCTTAAGAGACGTTTATATCAAGATAGAAACTTTTCATGACGAATTCACTTTTACCTACGTAAGTAATTCTAAGTATAGAAAAAAATGAGTTGAAGTAAACCTTGAGTAAACCATGATGTTTCAAATGCCATAAAAAAGTTTTTCAAAACATCAAAATGCAAACAAATTATGGCAGAATTACTAAAGATCTCGCTGTGAGGAAGTTAATCGTGAAATAATTTGTTTGGACTTTGATATTTTTAAAATATTTTTTCAGCATTTTAAACAAATTAATTCGTTTTTATTTATTTATTTTTTGTAAGTAGATAGGTACTTTATTTACGTCACACTAGAGCTGCACATTGGCGATGGTCTGGGAAGCATCCCTGAGGATGATCCGAAGACATGTCATCGCAATTTTAATCCTCTGCAAAGGATATGGCTCCCTTGCTTAGGTGGCCCGACAATCTGCGCGCGAAGNTTAGAAAAGTTAGAATGTATGCTGTGTCTGCTTGTTTATTTATTTCAACCATTTATTTGTTTTGCAATTTGCTTGAAATATGCAATTCTCTAAACTTTTTTTCAAATATTTCCTTTCTGATATTGCTGTCTTTAGAGATGTCTTTTGATGTGTGTTAAATACCACTCTCTCATTTTTCCATTTAACATCGTTATTTAAAATTATACTTGTTAATATTTAGATTTTATTTATATCTAAATAAAGTTCTATTAAATTTAGTATTTGTATTTATTTTTAAGTGTGATGAAAAATTCAACACGATTTACAAATATAAAAAGAAATCTTATTTAGTATTTAAAAAAAAAAGTTTTATGATTGCCTTATTAAGTAATTTTTCCATTTAATTTTATTTTATTTAATTTTCAATTCTTACAATTCAATCTTAAATATTGTTAAACGAGAGTAAATTAATTGAATCGAACATTTTTGGCTGCTGTTTTCTTTTTTTTTTTTTCTTTCTTTTTTCTCCTTTCTTAAGAGACATTATATCACGATAGAAAATTTTCATTGCGAATTCACTTTTACGTACATAAATAATTCAAAGTATAGAAAAAGTGAATTAAAGTAAACCGTGATGTTTCAAATGCCATAAAAAAGTGTTTCAAAACATTAAAATTCAAGATCTCGCTATGAGGAAGTTAATCATGAAATAATTTGTTTGGACTTTGATATTTTTAATATATTTTTTCAGCATTTAAAACAAATTAATTCGTTTTTATTTATTTATTTTTTGTAAGTAGATATTATTTACATCACACTAGAGCTGCACATTGGCGATGGTCTGGGAAACATCCCTGAGGATGATCCGAAGACATGTCATCGCAATTTTAATCCTCTGCAAAGGATATGGCTCCCTTGCTTAGATGGCCCGACAATCTGCGCGCGAAGTCGACCACTTTACGGTAGAACAGCTTAACGAGGACCGATACCTCTCACCCTCGGTCCCTGTGTAGGCTGATCAAAGTGGTCACCTAACTGCTTACTGGTCGCAGCCAGTGATGCTTGACTTCGGTTTTCTACTGGGAACCGTGTCTTTACGATCAGTCCACTGCAGGCCTATTTTTTTTATTTTACTCCTTGAATGAAAAAAATATTCAAAATAACAACAAAAAAATCGATGTCAATTATTATTTTCCTACATCAAAATATCAATTTTGATATTTTAAGAAAATTCAGAATATCAAAATTTTTTTTAAATAATTTTTCAGCATTTGGAACAAATTATTATTTATTTTATTTGTAATTTTAGAAAAAAAATTATCAAACAAATATTTTATATCAATTATTATTTACCTATATAAATTTTTATATTTTAAGAAATTCCAATGTATCAAAATTTTGAAAATATTTTTTCAGCATTTGAAACAAATAAATTAGTTTTTTATATTTGTAATTAACATGCTGATTTCTTTTTTTCAAAATCCAAACAAATTATTGCCGGTTTACTAAATATTATGCAATGGCTGGAGAAGTTAATGTTGCAATAATTTGTTTGCATTTTGATATTTTTAAAATATTTTTTCAGCATTTAAAGCAAATTAGTTTTTTTTTTAATTAAAAAAAATATCAAGCAAATGTTCTATATCAATCATTATTTACCTATATAAATTTTAATATTTTGAATAATTCAAAATTTCGAAATATTTTTTCAGCATTTGAAAGATTTTTTATATTTGTAATTTACATGCTGATTTTTTTTTCTTTCTGTAATTAACATGCTGAAAAGTAATTCAAAATATTAATTATGGCAGGGATATTAAAGATTACGCAGTAAGGAAGTAATCCTATCGTAGTTTGTGTGCATTTTGATATTTTAAAAAAAAAGTTTTCAGCATTTAAAACTTCATAGTTTTCTCTAGGTTTACTTGAACTTATTTTTCTCGAAATTCTAAATTTAAAAATACTAATGGATGTGACAGATAATTTGTCATGAAAAGTATCTATCCTTGTATAGNTAATTATTGTTATAACTTTTTATTTTAATTTAATGTGAAGTAAAAATATCACAACAAAACTGATACTTATAAGCAATAAATGTAAACAATAAATATAAACACTAATAATTACAATAATGAATAAGAATATTTGTTTTATAATAAATATTGATTATTTGAAATTTAGGAAAACATTAAAATTAAAAAGCTCGTTGGTAGAAGATGTATAGACCAAAGGACTGCATATGTGGAATGCACAAAAATCGAGAAAAGTACGCATGTTTTTCAAAATTCTATAACTTCGTCAAAAAAAATCAAATCGATCTGAAATTTTGAGGGCTTACATAGAACGGTTCAAATAACTATTTTCTATTAACAGAAAGTACAAAAATTTTTTTTGCAAGTTTGGCAAGTGTTCAAACTTAACCATATTTTTTCACCATAGAAACAACCCATGGTGCAAAGCTGTATTCAGTTCGCAAAAAACAAAGTACTGCAATTTGATCATATGTAACTAACTGTAGAGGGTTCACTTTAGAACATATCAAATTTTCACGCAATTTGAATGATTTTTCGCAGTTCTGTGAACATTTGAATTTAGACCTTTTCTTTGTAGATTTTAAAATTTTCTCTAACTTTTGACCGGTAGTGTATATATTTATAGTTTCAATTAAAGCTATGATTGTCGCGGGGGCTCATGTGATAGTGCGTTCACCTCCCAGCTCGCACCGACCTCAGTACTGACGTAAAATATACTTAAATGTAGTTGACGGGTCATGAGTTAGATTTCCTTTGTCGTCTGGCTAACTGTGGGAGGTTTTAGCAGTTTTTTTGCAAATGTGAGTTAGTTCCATCAAAACATCCTCCCCGGAGACTAGTTTGATCCAGGAGTTTAATTGTCTTATGTGTTTGGGTTTAAAATTAGAAAGCTACGGAGTTGAACTGACTGAACTAACTAACTAACTTCTGAGTTAACGACTATCGTTGATAGTCGTGAACTTAGGAGTGGATCTGCTGTTCAACGCCTGTTATAAAATAAAATTAAAAATAATGAAAATTCTGATACAGTTTTTTAACTGAAATATTGAATAATTTAAACAAATTGTTAAAATTATAATATTATTCCTAACTAATCACTGAATAAAAGAAAAACATTACCGTCTGGAATTTGTAAGGGCAAAATCCCAATTTATCTACTAGATTTAAAATGAAGAATAATTTAGAACAGGAAACGAAATTAATTAGTTTTACTCTTGGCAAATCAAGTCATTTTTCTTTATTTGTACAAGCGAACAACGTATTTATTAAGTTTTAAAAGTACTACCTGTATTTAATTTAAACATAAAGCTAAATGAACCCTATTAGAATGCGTGTATTAAGCCACAGATTATTTTATATACAACTAATGGAAAACTATAATTTATATCTTCAGTCTCTTTTATCCTTATTTGGTTACTTTTAATTCATTAGTCTAGTTTAAACATCAAATAATAATTTAGGGATAATTTCTATAGATAAATCTTCAATGTCACCAAAATCAGACTTCAAAAAAATATTTTTTGCCTAAAAAAAATTTTTTTTTTTAATCAATCGATTTAACGCAATAATTTTCTATAAAAAATTGTAAGTGTTTTAAATCATGTTATCTTTAAAAATAAGTGGTGCAGTTTAAATCCCACCGAACCTTACTGGATATTTAACTTTGTATGAGCATAAAATCTTATGACTGAGTTACTGACCCAGTAATCTTAAGTTTTTGCAGATAGATATAAATAGTATATTTATCAGCGTGCTTGACATCTATAAACTCATCTGTAATCAAGGTTCAACTTGTAATTTTGATTCGTGTTGACAACTACCTGAATGATTACAATTCCTTGTGACTTTAATTCTATTTTAATTTCAAGTATCCACTCACCTTTGTTTATTTATTTCACTAAATCTTCACGGGGTACGCTACTTTGAATATTTGCATTCCCCAAAGTTCAAATATTCTAACGTATCTCAAGTGAATTACTGAGTATAACTGAATTATTGACCCAGTAATCTTAAGTTTTCGCAGATAGATATAAATAGTACATTTATCAGCGTGCTTGACTTCTATAAACTCATCTATAATCAAGGTTCAACTTGTAATTTTGATTCGTATTGACAAATACCTGAATGATTACAATTCCTTGTGACTTTAATTCTATTTTAATTTCAAGTATCCACTCACCTTTGTTTATTTATTTTATTAAATCTTCACGAGGTACGCTATTTTGAGTATTTGCATTCCCCAAAGTTCAAATATTCTAACGTATCCTAAGTGAATTATCTGCGTGTTCTATTTTTTTTAAAAATTGTACAACTGATGTTTTATATTGCTGTTTAAATAAAAGGTGATACTTTGAGAATTGGATGCTCCTGTCTGTTAGATAAGACGATTTGTAGGAAGGTCGTTCTTTGTCAATTTAAGTGGAAAGACATATTTGAGAACGAAGGAGAAACAAAGCAAAGGTCTTAAAATATTTGTTCACTTAAGAAGGAAAATGTTGCAATATGAATTGATCAGAACTTTCGTTATCTTTTATGAAATTTTAAAATGGGGTTGAAGATCAAATTGGATTATTGTTACTATGTGTTATTTTTAAATCAAAATAATGCTTTTTTGAACTAGTTTTCAAAAATTTCTACGCATTAAACAGTTATTATATTTATTAAACGAAGAATCAAAGATGTTAAAAATTTTCTAAAACTTGGAAGCATTTTTCTAAGAAGCGTGACTTTCGAGACATGTAAATACGCATTGAAAAACAACTTAAATTTAACAATTACTTATTTTTCCAGTGCAGCCAAAAAAATTACTCAAATGTTAAATAAAGGAAATGAATTAATATTTGAATGACGTAATAGCTTAATTAATTGAAATATCACATATTTGAAGTTTCTATGCATAAAGTATTCATAATACTAGGAGGAACTGCCCCCTGTTCGATTCGCTCACCAACACCCGCAGTTGCTTCTCATTCCCTTCTCAATGCGATGTAAAATCTTCCCTAACATTTGCTGCTAAAAGAAAGATTGTTTGCATAGAATTAGTACAGAGATGCTCCGGACAACAAATATGTATTTTAAAGTGGTAGTTTATCTATTGTGATTCTTGGTTTAATAAATTCAATTTATTAGGTTTTTATCCACCACTATTTTTAAATAATCCGCAGACTTACATAATTTGCCACTTTTGTTGTTGTTAGGTCGTCTTATACCATTTGAAAAATTAACACAATTAAACCGCTACTTGCAAATTTTTGTTTGTGGTAGTTTACCGTTTTTTAAATGATTATGGCTCGTCCGGAGCAGTTGGCATCTCTGTAATAGTATAGTAATGTTTCCATATTTTTGTCTAACCCCTGTGTAACGATAACCTTATATCTTATAACAGTTCGGATTGGAAACTGTTTTTATACCTCTTTGATCTTTATATTTTTAAAATTTTCGATATAAAATTTCAAAAGATCTAGCAACATCTAAACTTTCTCTTATTTTTTATTTATTTTTCCTACACTTGACATCAAATCAAGAACAAGCTTATAAATTGAAAAGCGCGAGTGAGATACATTTTCCAAAGACCACGAAGAAACAATTATTATTTATGGAGGAAAAGAACTGCAAAAATTGATATCGAACAAATTAGAATTTAAAAAAAAAAAGAAAGAAAAAAGAAACTTGTTACGTCATTAATTCAAAATGGTCTTATCAGCACGTCAAATTTCAACTCTGTAGTTGCATTTCAAAGGATCGATCAGCATGTTTTTCTTTCTTTTTTTTCCGTTTTTACTACTTGTTTAATAGTTAATAGTTCTCGAACTAATGATAGAATTGTAGTTTTGTTAAAAAAAAGTGAGAGAAATATCGCCAAAAAAAGCACTTTAAATTACAATAACTTTCGAGCGAATTGGTATTTCATAAAAAAAAATATATAAAAACAATTTCTAATTGTTGTCACAAAACATTATTATAATGCTCCAGTGTGTTTCAATTTAGATTACATCCATTGAATTACCTTTTTAATTCTAGGGATACTGAGAAAAAAATGTTTTATTTCATATTCGTAGAATTAAGGTTATAAAATATGTCATTCACCGTGTAGCTCTGATAACAAACCACAATTTTGATATATTAGCATAGCCTTATCATTTTTTTAAAAAAAATCTTATTATTTGAACAAAAAAAGAGAGTTATTTTATTAGAAATTAATCCTGGTATTTCAAGAAAAATGTATTTATTTTGCCCCTATGCGAGAGTGTTTCTGAAAAGCTATTAATTTCTTCCATTTGATAAGCAGTATCCTTATTACCTTCTGCAACAGCTGAGGAAAAGAAATTCCCCAACATTAAATTCCTTTTCGTGTCATCGAAATAGGACTATTTTATGTGTGTGCATACCTACTAATTGTTACAAACCCTTCAATTCCAAGATCTCTCCCTTCTGAATTGGTATTGTAAGGGGGTGGGGGAGCTTAAGTAATGCATGTCAGCAGTTTTCCCGAAACAGCGATACAGTAGATAGAATTTATTTCTGATCTGAGAATTTGGAAATGGAAAATAGAACATTTCTAATGGCTAAAAACGTATTCGAAATCTTTTCGACTACGTCTAACTTTTCGACTACATCTACGTTTCGACTACGAATCTATCCTATTTATTAATATAATCCTGTCTTTTCGTGAAAATGATTTTTGCAAAATGCACGTTAATAAAAATATTGATCATTTCAGACAAGCTAGAACAGTGGTTACCAACTGGCGGCCCGCGAAGCCTTTTTTTTTTGTGTCCCGCGAACTAAAATATATTTATTTTTTATTTTTCTGCGGACAATTTTCGTAAAAAATCTGTAAGGGCTTAAAATACTTTTCTTTCGTTTAAAAAAAAACCCCTAATTTCTTCGTTTCTGTGAAATTTAACATACCAATGGCGCAAAAAAATTTATTTCTAGGGTTTGCATACAAGAAAATATTCATTCAAATACAAAAATAATCGTGTATGTCTCCCTTTTTTATTTCGGTTTCTTGTATTTCGTGAATATAATTTAGCATGTGCGTATTTCAACTTTATTTTTACTATAATAAATTGCAAATTGATTAATGCAACACAAAACAGGTTTTTTAATTTTAGATATTTGTTTAACTCATTACATATGTTTGTAAATCATAAAAGTTCTTTTACCGTGTCGGTTAATGCTATAAACTCGGATACCATGCTATGTAATGAAATGCATTTTTGTTTCTTACTTTTCGAACTAAATGGAATACCAGCTAAGCATATTAAATAACCTGATCTAGAAAATCTGTTTGCTAAATAACAACCCCAATTGGCATCTGAATAAGCTATCAGAGGAGAATTAATAGGATTTGATAAGCTAAGTTTATGCTCTTCAGTATTTATTACTTAATTTATTAAATCTGCAACTACAACTTCGTGCTGTTAATTACTACAATGAATTTAATAAAATGGTTATAGCATGAAATGCTTGTTTAGGAATCAAAAAGTGGAAAAAACTTAAAAAGCGTGTCTAAAAAAAAGAACACATAGCTCAAAATTTGCCTTTTAGGCAAAGAACCGTAGTCGTAGTTCATTTACGTCGCACTAGAGCTGCACAATGAGCTATTGGCGACGGTCTGGGAAACATCCCTGAGGATGATCCGAAGACATGCCATCACAATTTTGATCCTCTGCAGAGGGGATGGCATCCCCGTATCGGTAGCCCGACGACCTGCGCGCGAAGTCAACCACTTTACGGTAGAACAGTAGAACGATTCCGCTCACCCTCGGTCCCAACGCAGACTGATCCAAGTGGTCACCCACCCGCACACTGACTGCAGCCAGTGATGCTTGACTTCGGTGATCTGCTGGGAACCGTGTCTTAACGATCACTCCACTGCGAAGGCAAAGAGCATAGCATGTCTGCAGAAATAGACGCAGCTCAAAATGCACGTTAAAGAAACATGACACAACACAAAATGTCTTCTCTCAATGTTTAATAAAACCATTTTTTTTTTTTTAATTTCAGCGTTACTTAATTTTAAAAAACTGCACACTAAATCAGCATTTTTTAAAAAAAAATCACCTTAGTGATTTTTATTTACTATAAATCTCTTTCAAAATACAAAGTCTCTTCATCATTACAAAACACGAAAGCAATTGCTTTGTCCATATTTTTTTTAAATGTCTATATTCATTTTTCAAGTATGCATATCAAATACTTTTTTAACCCATTATCATATTTCCAAAAAATTAAAGGTGGTAGCAAAAATTATTTCCTAGGGAGCATTTATTTAAAAACTGTATTCACTGTTATATAATAGCAACTTAAACCTTTATATTTGGGGAGGACGTACAGTGCGCAAAAAAAATTAACAGACTACCCTGAACAATTTTCGATCTAATGATCGGATCTCCATGTTTTAGGACTCTATCTTATTAGTTCAAGAGGTGACCTTAAATATGCTATTCAATTAGTGCAGACAGTATTTTAAGTTACAAAATCAGACACAAAATTGTACTTTCTTTGAATAAACATAATCTTTTTTTTTTTGACAAATTTGGATTTCTGACCCCAAAATATAGGGGATAATCGCAATCTGGGAAAAAAGGTCCCAAATAGTTTGTTTAGAAGATCGGTCTAAAATTTGGACTCCATAATGTAAATTTTACTTTTTGTGTATTACACCATATCTCGAGAACTCTTTAAGATGATTGGAAACTTTTTGCACACAATTATTAAATTTGTTTATCCAATTATTATTCCATCCAAAATTTAACTTTTAGTAAATATAGATTATGTTTTTATTATTTTATTTAATTATAATCGAAAAACTTTTGAATTGTATACAATATTTTACACAAATTTAAATAAGGCAATTTTAAATGATAAAATGCAAAATTTGGGTGAAAAATTCAATTTCTCAGGAACTATACGACCGATTGGTCGTATAGTTCCTGAGAAATTGAATTTTTACGTTTTTGTGTCTGATTCCCGTAACTTAAAATGCCGTCAGAAGTAATTAAATAGCATATTTTAGATCACCCCACGAACTATCAAGATTGAGTTATAGAATATGAATTTCCGATAATAAAATCAAGAATTATTCAGGGTGGTCCGTTTTTTATCTCGCGAACTGTACGTGGCATTTATACTACATACAGTGGTCACAGCGTTTTATTAAAAAAATGAAAACGGTAACTTTAATGGTTCAAGAAATTATATAAAATTCTAAAACTAAAAACTGTGCTATATTAAAATTTAAATGCTGTCAAAAGCGTAAGTATTTTGTGAGCTTTAAATTAAATTCAAACTTCCGGTTTGCTTATTTATAGTAAATTGGCTACCAATTTTAAGTTTTTTACAGGAAGCTGCTATCGCTCTCTATGATACTTATTACAGATGCCCTTGAACTTTAACCCTTTCGCGCCGACTGTCACAAATCATCATCATCCTCATCGAAATATAACTGGGCGCCTGGGGCCGTTAGCGGCCTTTTTCCCATTCATCTTGTATTTAATCTTTAAAGTGGTTCTTTCTGGTAGTTGGAATAAAAGGAAATCAAATATTTTGTATTTTAGTTAAAATTATGTCACTACAAAAATGAGCTGCAAGACTGTCACAAATACGTGCCAGCATAAAACCATATCAACCAGGGTAAAAAGATAAAACTGGTAATCAAAGTAATTCTTTAGCAATTTATTTGTGGGCGGAGTTATAATTGTTTGATTTATTCAATTTACCATTACTTTGTTCAAAATAAAACTATTTAGTTATACTTTGAACTAACATTGATTATAGATAAACTTATCGCCTTAAGGAAGAAAAGGAGAGAACTTTGTCCTGTGGAACCCGTGGAAACGACCATGTCCATAGAAACTGTAAAGACAGTACAAACAGTAACGCTTACGGAGTCTGCAGTAACAGTTCCTTCCTGTGAGCCAAAACTGGAAAATACTCAAATCGAGCTCACGGCAGACAAGCGCGTAGAAAAGGAGCCTGATATCCCTGCTTCTTCTTCCAAAAGACAGAAAAAGAAAAGGAAGAAAAGCCATAGCACCGGCAATACCCATGAGCCTTCAACAACTTGCCCTGAAACTAACTACTTCAGAGACAACTCACTCTAACCCTGAATCGACGGAGCCATCTCCACCGGCCAAGCCCACTTTCCTCCCGAGAAAACTTAAGTTTCTCGTGCGGGGACTTAATGTAGACCACCGTACCGATGAT
This sequence comes from Parasteatoda tepidariorum, assembly GCF_043381705.1. Classification (NCBI taxonomy): domain Eukaryota; kingdom Metazoa; phylum Arthropoda; class Arachnida; order Araneae; family Theridiidae; genus Parasteatoda; species Parasteatoda tepidariorum. Next base: position 25,478,816 of record NC_092212.1, read on the forward strand.
CTTCGGAGAGATAGTGACGAAAGTGGTCGACAACCCATCAAAATTGAGCAACTGAGAAAGAGGTGTGGTGACAGATACAAGCCCCTCCCCCTTTTTCTAGTGATACTGCAAGATTCCCCAGAACATCGGGACTTTATTAACACAAAGTTTCTTCTATCTCATCCTGTCCAAATAGAGAAATTTCATGGAGGGCGTTACGCCATACGTTACAAATGTCAGAAATTTGGACACACTCAAAAATCATGTTCAAATGAGCCAGCCTGCATGAAATGCGCAGGAGCGCATTTCACTTACCAATGTATGAAGCCTCTCTCCCTTCCTGCCAGGTGCATAAACTGCCAAGGCGATCACTCGGCCTGCTTTAAGGGCTGTGGTGCTAGGCCGAAAAGACACCAGCNATGTATGAAGCCTCTCTCCCTTCCTGCCAGGTGCATAAACTGCCAAGGCGATCACCCGGCCTGCTTTACGGGCTGTGGTGCTAGGCCGAAAAGGCACCAGCGCACCTTCACGAGGAAATCTCAAGATGCCCCCAGCAATGTAGCTAGATTCCTGAACATTCTCAAAGAAATCCAGGAACTGTTGAATGACGAGAAAATAGTCGCTCTACTCATCTCCTTGCTCCCAACCCAAAAGATGTAGATATGGAGCCCCACCATCATGCCTGCTACATCTCACATGATTCCTTTCTTCATTTTTACCTCATTTCAGGTTCTATTCCGAGCCTACATCACATCTTTCCTATGTATGTTCCCGTCATGGGATATTTCAAGATGAATGGGAAAAGGGCCATTTAGGCCTCAGATGCCCAGTTGGCATCTCTGCCAAATAGGATGATCCTTGACTTGGGGGTATGCCATTCGTTAGATTAATCTAACATCATCGTTAGTAAGCCGCTAACGCCTTCCTCCTCCCTAGCCTAAAGCCATTAGTCTCAGTTGCCCAAGGGCCAGTAACCAGACGAAGAAGAGAGGTGCCCGCATTCGCGGGCAGGAACTTATATCCAGTTCAAACTTATATCCAGTTCAGTCCAGTCCGATACGTCATGCTAAACCTTTTAAAAAACTAGCTAAATCTGTCAAATTTGCAAATTTAATTTGTAGTTACTTATAGTTTAGCCAGACGGGCAAGCCACGCAAAATTAGCGTGACATTCAACGCGTTGAAGACTAGTTATTGCTAAACGTTCCAAAGAAATTAATTTTACATTTTTAGTGGTTCGTAGTTTCTGAATCAGTGTTGCCACTGGAGAAGTTTAAATCAAGTGGGTATATTCTTACTACCACTTGATGTAGATCGCGTTATGATCAATAGTAGATCATTTTACGTGGTAATACATGAATAGAAATCAGGAAAGCTCTTAACATAACAGCCAACTTGCCGCAGATAATTTTCCGAAATGGTTGAAAGGCGACAATTGAATTACAATTGTAAGCAGAAATATTTTTATTTTTATTTTGCCAGAAACTAAACACATCAGTGTTTGATTATCATGTTTATATATATATATATATANATATATATATATTCGTTTACGTTGTTAGTTAACGTTAGCTGTGCATTTCAAACAACCTTTGCTTAAAGATAATGAGCAATAAAAAAAAGCAAAGCCTGCCCTTGATTTGAGTTTTTTATATTTTTAGTGATTGCAAAAATTTAAAACTGGATACAACCTGATATACACATTTTTAAGAGCTTTTGAAAAAACAAAGCTACCTCTTTTGGACTATATTCAGATCGTTGATAAATGCATTGAACTTTTGTATTTTATAATTACAGGAGTCTCCACTCTTCAATCCACGCAATTGTTTATCATTGTTTTTTCCCATTAACATGAATATTTTCCACAAAAATAATACAGTTATTGTAGCTTACGTAAGAACATTTTTTTTTACATGTCATTCATATCAAATGAACGATTACCTGGAAAATAAGCACCTGGAAAAAAAAGTGTAACGTGAAGATTAAGATCGTGTGACGCAATTCTAAGAAAGGGGAAGAAATCTTACTCATTACGAGACTCACAACAATTCTAACAGGAAAAAGTTTTTATTGCTATTCATGAAGTGTTTTTACTCTTAAAAGTTTCACTATAAATTTTAACATTCACGACTGGCAATACATAATCTCTCTCTTTTGCTACTTTGATTGGCATCTACTTGAGTGCGATCTTATGAAATAAGGAAATAAAGATTTTGTGAGAGAAATTTTTTTTAACAGCAATGGATGAATAGCCAATATTTAAAACTAAAAAGAATATTAATTTAGCATAAAACACCAAACTAACCCACAGGTTGAGCCCATACTAGTTCAAACAATACTCAATCAGTGATAATTATGGAATACTCGTCACCGGGATGGCCTGGTCGGTAGGGCGCTGGGCCCGTGTCCGATAGTTCGTGGGTTCGAACTCCGCCGGCCGAAGACTCCCCGGGTAGTTGGTGACTGATGCACGTTAAATCTATCGAGTCGCAAAAGTCCTCTATGTTCCCATAACAAATCAATACCTCTGGAGGTACTGGATTGGAGATCGATCGTTCTCTCATTCAGGTCAAAATTACGATCTGTGGATGGATGTATGAATGGGTCCGCCCTGTAAATGGGTGCAACGAATGGTGTGGCAGAAGTCGAATTCTTGGCCATAGATGGCGCCACTGAAAAACAAGAAACGCGCACTCTAACTTAAATCTTCACTGTTTCCCCAAGCAGGCTAGCCCTTGTGACAAGTGGCATTAGAAACAACAACAACAACACGGAATAATCCCAATCTTTTACCCTGAGTCACGAGGGCTCAGGGCAAAAAGCGCTCACCTACAAATGAGGAACCCGGGTTCGAATCCCAGCGATAGCTGTTTGATACGAATTCCGCAAACGGCTTGTACCCATCACAGTGCTGACATAAAATATCCTCAATGGTTAGATAGATCATGGGTTAGAATCTCATTGGCACCAGGTGAATCGTGGTAGGTTCAGGTGAATGCGGATTTGTTCCATCAAAAAGTATTTGACGAAGACAAATGTTTACAAGCACTTGATCCAGGATTTCCCTTTTCTTCTGGATTTGGTTCAAAATTACAGGGCTATGGAGTTGAACATTGGTCGTAGTCATAAACTCAAAATCGGGTTGGCTGTTCACCGACGGTTGTAAAATTAAGCTGAAAAGAAAATTACGAAAAACATTTAAACTTGCAATAACTTTCGAAAAATTTAGAATTTTGAAACAAAAACATGCATGGCAAATTTTAACTCCGTATTTGTTTTTCAGCTGGCTACACTTCGACGAAATATAGTATTTTCCCCTACAAATTTAATAGTTAATAATTTTCGAACTAATTGTCAAATCTTAATATTTTTTTATTCCATCGTACCCATCCCCATACTTTTTTACATACTTTTCTAATTTTAATTTTCTAAATCTTATTGATTTACTGCAACGTAAAGTATAAATAGTATTAAAAAAATTCGCAAAAAGCACTAAAAATTACAACTTTCAAAAGAATTATAATTTCGAAGATAACTCAGTGTTGAGTTCATAAATATAGTTGGTTCAGCATACCAAGTTTCAATTCCGTAGTTGCTTTCCTGCTGTCTATAGTTCGACCCGCATGAAGTTTTTCCTGTGAGTTAAACTGTTTACAATTCTAATAATTCTCGAATTAATTATCGAATGTAAATATTTTTATTTCATTAAATCCCCTGTATACTTTCTACACACCTGAGTGATTTCACATTTTTAAGTTTTATAGCAACAAAACAAATTGTAACGTTAAGTTGCAGACCCAAAACAGTAGCGGCGTCGTGGGCCCATTCGATTTTCTAATAAAGAGATATTAGAGATACCGTCATGTGGGGCTACTTTGTGCAGTGGGGGTAACTTTGTGCAAATTCGAATTTGGCACTTTTCAAGTGTTGATATTCAGTATTACGTTTTTTTCAAGTTAAAAATGTGTGGAATTTGAAGATAGAAGTCTCTTCTATTACTACAAACATTTTTTCGAATTTTAAAACAATCTCAGAGTGTGTTTCGTTCATCCAATGTCAACAACTTTCCGAGGACGTCGGATGTCGAAAAGTGTGCGTGGAAACTTTAGCTGTGAAATGCAAAGACGTTGATAAAACAATTGTCGTAAGTGCAAAATTTTTTATTTATATATTAATAAACAATTATATCATGTTAGCGTTAAAAAAATTTGAAAATTAATAACAAATAAACGGAAAATGAAAAAAAATGCACTTTGGGGCTACTTTGTGCAAAGTTTCATTCGTTTTTTTTTTCGACAGAAAAATGGTCAGACGTTATAAAAAAATACCTGGAACGAGAAACTACCGTGATTACACTTTAGAAAAGCTGCAACAATGTTTGCAAGCAGTTGCTGGTGGTATGTCGATTGCAGAAGCTTCTCGGAAGTACAAAATCCACAGAAATACTATCTCTAATAAAATTCACAAGAAACACGTGAAACGTGCTGGTAAACTATTATTTTTCTTCTACAAAGATTTTTCTAATGAATTAATCAAACGATTTAACACATAAAAATATATTTTATAGGACATCAGGTGATTTTGACAGAAACTGAAGAGCAAGTTCTGTCATGTTCATTCAAGCATGTTATGTTCAAATTTATCAATATTATAAATGTTAATGAATATGTAATAATTATTATTTTTGAAATTTCATCCATTTCAATGTTCAAAAATGTATATGGTTTCCTTTTGTTTAAACTCAAATGTTTTGAAATAAACATTCTTTTTAAGAAAAAATTCTTTAAAAAAAATGGTTTTTTAACGCTGAAAATTATTTTCAAACTAATATCTTTACATATCTTGATGTTTTTGTCTTTAAAAATGTCAACAATTAACTTTTTTAACAATTTTATATCAATATTTTACTAAAAACATGATTATTAAACTGAATTCCTATCGCTGCACAAAGTAGCCCCACTTGGAGGCTACTTTGTGCAAGGTATGTTTTGACTTATTATTTATAAATATTACATACAAATAATGCCAATATTGATCAAATTCACTCGTCTGAGTCCAGTTATGATTATAATATCGATAAATTTTACCAAAATTTGAATTAACATAGTTTTTTTACATGTCAAAGTTCAAAAACTGCGAAATCCTGCGCAAAGTAGCCCCTCATGACGGTATAATATAATATAGAGATATTAATAAACCATGATTTATGATCACTATATTAAAAATGAAGCTTTTAAGATAGACAAATGAAAACAGATACAATTGAAATATTCTTATATTTTGTTTCAAAAGTAATTTTTATCACAACATTGTTTAAGAAATTTATATGCCATCAAAAACAATTAATAAGATGAACAAAGCTTAGACAATAGCATAATTGCATAACTAAAACAATGGAGACAAAATTCCTACCAACTTGTTTCTGCATCAATCATTTAGAAATTAAGAGTTCTCTACAAATAAAAGTTTCAGTACAGAAGCCAGTCACTCAAAAACTTCTTTATTACTTAACAAATGCAAACAAAAGTTTATTTTCTCATTTAATTCTACGAAATGTTATTCTCTGCAACAAATATGATTTCATGTCGACATTTTCTCTTTTCGCATATTTAGTTTTCCTAAATGTTAAACATTTGACGGTTGTTTTCTGTAGTTCTGTTGTTTTTTTACGAGTTGTTTTTATTTCTTTTTGCAAAATTGTCGTTGAAAAAAAATCAGGGAGGAAAAAAACACTTTCAAAATTCGTTTCAAAACACGCATTCTGACAGTTAATGCTCACACGAAGAGAAGGATAAATGCTATAATAATTAACATTAAATGGGAAAATTTAAAAGTAATTATCTATGGTTAAACACATTTCGAAATTGCACGAATGTTTGAAATATTCTCGAGATATGGAGAAAAACGTAAAAAGTAAAATTAACATTACGGAGTCCCAACTTTCGATCTCATTACTGACGAAATTATTTGGAACAAATTTCCCAGATTTAGGTTACATCTACATTTTGGGGGTGTTAGAAATCCTAATCCGTCTATAACAGGTATGTTTATTTAGAGAAAATACATTTCTGTGTGCGTTTAGCTTAAAACATCGTTTGCTCAAACTAATAAACATATTTGAATAAACTTACAAACCATTAAGATCGTTTATTTTAAGAGCTTTAATTTTGTAAAAATTAAAGCTAATTGAAGAAAGTTAAAACTTTAACAAATTCTACTAATTAGAGACATTTAAGTACTAAAAAATTAAGCGCGTTCTTTCATTTACTATGCATAACTTATGATAAATCTACGAAATTTGTATCAATTTGCTCAATTTTGCTCATTTTATTTTATTGTAGTAAAAGATGCAGGGCTCTCTGACTCTCGGAGCTGCGAGCCTGGCAACACTTTATCCAAAAATGGTACAACCCACAAGAAAAGTATAACTATTCGCTACTAAACAATCCTCAATTTTTAACTGGCATTATTCTTTAAGCAACAAAAGTGCCTATTCGACAAGTATACGCGGTCTAAGTTGATAGTTGCTAATGTGTTCGCTGACTAAAATTTGCTGCAACTCAAAGGGTTAAAAGACTAACGTGTATCACTACACTCTATTTATGTTACCACTAAATCACAGAAAGAGGATGATTTTATGGAATACCTAATTAAAGTGTTTTTTGATTATATGGTAATCCGTTAAAAAGGCCAAGAAATTGTTTCATTTCTGTAATTACACAAGTAATTTGCAAACTACTTAGATTATCTGTATTTAACCCACTTTGCTCTCGTTAAAGTGAAAATACGATCCTTCCTGGAACAACAGTAACGTATCTGTAAGCTTAAATTAACAAAAAGCTATTTATTTTTCGCCATCCAAAAAAATAAAGCCTCCTACAATTAACACATTAGTTTATTAAATTAATCATCGATCATTTTAAAAACTATAATATAAAGAATCGACTAGTTTAAATTATAATATCATTCAGGGAAATTAACGTAATATCATTTATATGTTTCTTTTTCCTGTCAATTAATAAAATCAAATGATAGACAAATTAATTGATGGAGACAGAGAAAGAAACTTTTAAGCTTTAACATTACGTGAACGTATGCCTGTTTTAGGCAGAGGGGGTGCGATTGTTCTTGTTTTCCAGTGGCGCCATCTACGGCCTAGAATTCCACTTCTGGCTCACCATTCGTCACACAGTTTATAGGGCGGACCCATTCATACATCCATTCATTCATCCACAGATCGTAATTTTGACCTGAATCAGAGAACGATCGATCTCCAATCCATTACCCCCAGAGGTTTTGATTTGCTATGAGAACATGGAGGACTTTTGCGACTCGACAGATTTAACGTGCATCAGTCACTTTACTACACGGGGAGTCTTCGGATGGCAGGGTTCGAACCCACGGACATGAGCCCAGCGCCCTACCGACCAGGCTATCCCGTCATTATATATATACACACATAACGGAAAAACAAGTTTTTCATTATGAGTATGTCAGTAATCACTCGAATTTCTAATATTTTATGTTGATCATAATTAAAGTCATAAACCAGGTTATTAGAAATTAAACCATAGAATGAAAATCATAATAAGAAAAAAGAACAAAAGAATAAATTTATAAACAAAAAAGTGTTTTATTTACAGTCGATGGTGCAGTTAAGCTAATGATTCCTTACCGGCGAATGTACTAATTAGATTTTTTTAATCGCTTGTAAACAGAAAATTAAGTTTACATACTTTATCTTATATTATTTTGGTGTTGTTATGATTGTTTATTTACACCGGTTACCATTTGTATTGGTTTTCATTTTCAGCTTCGCACGCTTCCTTTTATTCATGACATTTAGAAATATGGCGATTTTATTCCGAACACGAAAGTGGCTAGTTGTGTTTAGGGTGTTAAAAAAATAACACATATAGCTGCCAATTAGTACGATCATTGGTAGAGATTTTACTCAGTGGTAATAAAACAGTAATTAGCCCTAATTTTACCAACACCGAATTAATTTTATTCCGCGATGCAAGCACAGGGCCACAATACGAATATTAGCTTTTATTTGCATTTGAATTAAATAGTTATTTACTATTTTAGACTACATTATTTTCAGAAAAATCACTGGACTTGATATAGTAATTAATTCGAAATGAATATAAATTTTATCGGCCTTTTTTTTCTCACCTTAATTAAAGCTGAAGGGCATCTGAAATAAAAAGAAAGATAGAAAATGATAGGAGCGTGCTATAAAAAGTTAAAATTGGTAGCCAATTTACTACAAATTAACAAACAGGAAGTTTTAATTTCATTTAAAGCTCACAAAGTACTTACGCTTTTGACAGCATTTAAATTTTAATATAGCTCTGTTTTCAGTTTAAGAATTCTATGTAGCTTCTTAAAACCTTAAATTACTGTGAAAGTTAAAATAATATTTTTAATCGTTGTGACCACTGTATGTAGTATAAGAGTCACGAACAGTTCGCAAAATAAAAAACGGACAACCCGGAATAATTTTTAATTTTATGATCGTATCTTCATATTCTAAGACTCAATCTTAATAGTTCGTGAGGGTGATATAAAATATGCTATTTAATTAGTTCAGACGATAGTTTAAGTTACGAAATCAAACACAAAAACGTAAAAATTCAATTTCTCAGGAACTATTCGACCGATTTCACCCAAATTTTGCATTTTGCCATTTAAAATTGCCTTATTTAAATTTGTGTAAATTATTGTATACCTTGCAATTCAAAAGTTTTTTGACCATAATTAAATAAAAGAATTAAACAATAATATATATTTACTAAAAGTAATATTTTGAATGGAATAATAATTGGATAAGCAAATTTCATAATTGTGTGCAAAAATTTTCCAATTCTCTTAAAGAGTCCTCGAGATATGGTGAAATACTCAAAAAGTAAAATTTACGTTATGAAGTCCAAATTTGAAATCGCTCTTCTGACCAAACTATTTTGGGACCACATTTCTCAGATTGCGATCATCCTTTTTAGGTTATGTTTATTCAGAGAAGGTACGTTTTTGTGTCTGATTTTGTAACTTAAAATACTGTCTGCACTAATTAATTAGCATATTTGAGGTCATCCTCTAGAACTAATAAGATAGAGTCCTAAAACATGTAAATCCGATCACTAGGATCGAAAGTTATTCTGGGCAGTCTGTTTATTTTTTTTGCGCACTGTACGCCTTCCCCAAATATAACGGTTTAAGTTGCTATTATATAACAGTGAATACGAATGTATACAGTTTTTAAATAAATGCTCCTTTAGAAATAATTTTCTTACCACCTTTAATATTTTTGAACACACGTTGACTTTCATTGTCAATTCAGTTCAATAATAGAAAACTAATAAAAATCTTTTCGCTTTATTAAAACTAAAGTTACTTTTAAATGCGAGTTTTTCATCATTGGTTGAATAAAAAAATCGACAGCGACGTTCATGCCGTTTATTCTCTGGGTACCATCATAAATCTTCCCTGTCCTGCGTTGAATCAGACATTTGTCGATGATTTTTTAATTTCCAGAAGTCTAATATTTAATTACCCTTAATTCCATTTTTCATTTATGCATTTTGAACAAATAATCAAGATATTTTTTTTCTGATATATTTTTTAACGCTAAATTAAATAGTAGTAATCCAGAGACGATGGATGGGACTAATAGTTTAGAAATTATAAGATTTTCATGTACACGAAGTACAAATTTGTAAGTATACCTAATTATGTATGTGTTATTGCTAACTAAATAAGTGGGATATTGTTTTCTTGATATTATTTTAATTTTGGATCGAATGAGACTATCAACGAGTCAATAGGACGAATAGTTTAAAAGTTACAAGCCGTTTCAGGCGTAGAAAGATCTATATTTGTCATGGTTCACACTTTTTACTTTGATATCTAGGGACTATCTGAACATGTAAGGTACATTTTCCGATAAAAAAATGTCTTACAGATATGAATGACATATGATTCGAATTTATATGAATAGTTTTGAAGTTACAAGATTTTCTTCATAATAAATGCCATTCAAAGGTTTTTTTGTTTCAAAGGTTTCATTTTGCATATATATAAAAAAATCCTTTAAACTTTTAAAATATATGCCTTTTTGATTTGTTTTTGGTCTTATTCGATTAAATGAAAAAAAATACATATGAAACGATAACACGCTTGTCTGCATAGCAATTTAAATAAGTGCAAGTACAAAATTGTACTTTTTGTATACAAAACGCTTAAAATGTTTAAACTATTATTCCGATAGTCTCGGGATTGCTCTCATGCTCTATTTGCTTTATTTAGCGGGGTAAATAACATGAGAAAATTTACCTTACATGAAAATTGAAAGCATTGCTTTATAAAACTGAAGTGCCACGAATATCTTTTTTTTTTTATCTTGTGAAAAAAAATTTTAATCGAGTCTTTTAATGTTTATGAGTTTTTTGAATATTACATAGTAAGAAAATTTTAATCATAAAGCATCTTTTATGGTAATATCATGTTACTATTCATAAAGCACCTTTTATGAAATGTAGCATCTTCACTTGAATTCCATAAATAACTATCATTGTGGTATACTGATTTTTTTTCTTTTACTATCATTTTGAGGTTTCAAAAAAAAAAAAAGCAAATGCTACAGTTTGATTATTCCCAGCATTTTCAATCGGATAATGCAATGCAGTATGCCCTAAGTATAAAAAATATACGAAGACACAGGATATGTATAGATAATCTTCAAAAAGTTAGCATCGGAGTTCCCCCCCCCCCTTCGTCATTTGAACGGTACCCATGACAAAAACACTCGGAAATGTCGTGTAATGCTATAACTCAAATCCCTAAAAATCCCTTGCGCATCCGAAAAATTCCCCAAGTTTCACTCTCCCACTAAAGGAAGAATTAATCAACTATGTCTCTCAAAACCGAGGTAAATCAGTTTTCCATTTGAGACCCTTTATCGTCGTTGGCATCATAAAGATATGGCGAGTAATGATCTACGGGAACAGGTGCGGTTTTTCAATAGAGCTCCTCCGCCCACTCCATCAATCATTCAGGTAGGGGAGAAACTTTTAGGCGAGACCTTTAAGACAGCGCTCCTGAATATCAATTTTAATTGTATGTATAAGTCGTGTTAAAAGAATTACTGTTTATTCATAAAAACTGTTTTACCTTACGAACTATACTTGTTCTAATAACTCGTGTATAGTCTCATTTCCGTAAAAGCATACATAGAAATTAGTACGTAGTAATTAATTTTTCGTTAAAGAATACATAGGAAAAAATGTCTTACTTGCTTAAATAGCACAATCAGTTGCGTAAATAGGTACAAGTACAAATTTGTACTTTTTATACATAAGCTCATTTTGACTTCTAAACTATAATTCCGATTGTCTCTTGATGCTCATCTGTCTGTCTTAATTCTCCCACTAAAAAAAAAGGGGGAAGCGTACAAAAGAAAGTAGGGGGGAGTTATCGAGTATCTTTTGTAATAATATAACAAAGCTTTCTATGAAAAAAATTCTTACTTTTTTTCCCCAAAAGGAAACCGAAAAAAAAAAAGNAAAAAAAAAAAAAAAAAAAAAAAAAAAAAAAAAAATTAAAAGTACAAATTTAAAAAGTAACAAAGTACAAGTAAACTTTACTTTCGTTACAAGTAATGGAGGTAAAAGTAATGCCACGTATGACTGTAATGGGCTTTTTTATACCGCTGACGATGGTTTTTAAAGTAACAAACATAACAGATATTAAAATGGTTAACATTCAATTTATATAATGGCATGAGGAGTACAATTAATAAGCAATTTTCAGTGCTTAAAGTAAATAAAATTAGCTTCGTTTCGTGTCTCTGAATTCGGTGCTTTCATTAAAGTCCATGTTGTGTAAAACAGTTTCTAGTTCGTTTCATTATTTAAAGTAGCATTATAAAAAATTGATAAAAATAAGTTTTTCAATACAACGATAAAATGATGAATACAAAAGTATAAGCAAATTTCAGTAATTGATATAATTAGAAATATCTTTCATTTTGTAAAACATCATTCAGTGCTTTAATCAAAATGATTACTATGTGATATACTCTGTATTTCCATTTGTTCACGTTCAAAACCACGCTTCTCATTGTTTTCATTTAGTGAGGCATTAAGTATACCAGCTCTTCAAAGAGATAATAAAACAATGCTTAATTTTAACGCTGTGACGACGAGCACAGTTAAAAAGCTGCATTCTGAACTTGATACAGGTGAAATTATATTTCATTTGTATAATTGAATTCAGTGATTTCTTCAGAACCATAATTATGTGAAGCCGTTTCTGATTCTCTTTCCTCGTTTCCAAAGCCAGGTTTCTTATATCGATCAGTTATTTTAAACTTAAGAATTTCATAAATCAATACGATTGTAGAAATGCTATATCCAACGCCCAATAACATAAACGTCCCTTGCAGATCCATCAAACCAAGAGCCCTAATTTCTTCTTTATCAAGCGCAGTATCTGCAGTATTATGTAAACGAAAATTGAACACGAAATGATCTAACTCTTTCTCATAAATACCGTGTTCCACCAATCTGGTTAAAATGTTGTCAGACTTCTTCTGATGTGGAAAGCTTTTAGATAAAAGCGCGCAAAGATTTGCCATATAAATATAATCTTTAGAAATGACCATCTCGGCTTGGGCAGTATCAAAAAGTTTACTATGAACGACAGAACTTGTGACTGCATAGTCATTTTTGAGATAAAATACAAAAGTATCTTTGGTTAGAGGCAGAATCCAGTTATTTTCTTGAATGATGTCTGCTAGCTGATTATATGTGTTGAGAGGACTTTGCTTCATATTTTCCAAAAACACCATCGTTACTGAATCCACCATCACCTCATGTTTTCCAATTTTAACAGCCTCTAGTAACTTGTCATCTGTATCAAGAGATGGTGGTCGTCTGGGCATCATCATGACTCCGAGAATTATAGCCATATATGCTAATGTGAGAAACAGGGAATTTATATTCCAAAATATGCATAGCAGTTCTTGCGAATATGTTTTCTCGGTTTTTACTACAGGCTCCTGCAGTAGTAATTCCCCAACTCTGCTAAAACAATGATCAGCAAACGAGTATTTTTTTCCATGTATCCAAAAGGAAACAAAAGCAACGATAATAATAGAGATTAGAATCGTTAACCACAAATTCGTGTCAAATATCTTAATTATCGTGTCATTTTTTATTACTGGATCTGGCAACTTCGTGATGAAGCGAATGTACTCCGTTCTATAGGTAACCGTCGTGTAAGAGAAAAGATCACTCCAATAGTTTTGAAGCATTCCTGCCATTGCAACATCAGTTTCGTTCTTCCGTACCATGCCTGGACAACCTGTTCACGAACCATCTTCCAATATGACGCCTAAACCATCATCATTTGGGATGAAATAATCAAATTCCACTCCTAAATTCTGGGCTATAGCTTGAACCACGGGGCCTTCAATACCCCCGAACCCTGGTTTTGGACCTGGATATCTAACACTTGTTTCTACTACAAGTTGTATCTCATGAAGGCACATTCTGTATCTTGTTCCATTTCCTGGAAATGTGATTATCTTTTTTAATGGTGTATGCATGATGTTTGATATTCAATTGAGAAAACTAAACTTTCCGTTTTCTAGACAAGTTTTTCCGAAATGAATTGAAAGCGTAACTTAGAATGTTTCAAATAGGAATTTCTTAAGCATAAAAGTCCAGAGCATCATCAGAATAACCTAGCATCTGCACCGTTTTAAAAGTTGGACGAAACATAGCTGTATTTACGTATACAAATTATCGTGTTTTTCTTCTTCTTTTGTTTGCAGTAAAGTAAATCGGTTGTGAGATTTTAATAGCTGTTATTTCTTTTGTTTGAGTTTCAACACCTTTTTTCAAGCAAGAAAATTTCATTATGACGAATTGGATTGCCATTCTTATATTAACATATATATTGTGAGTTTATTCGAAATGAAAAATATTTTACAGATGAATAACGATATCTTTGTTTACTTTAAAACACGCATAGTGAGCTATATGAAAAATCAATGTTAAAATACGCCGTGTCTATACCCAAGCAGCACGCAACATTCGATAACATAGCAAATTTCAAAAAATCTAACGTTTACATTGTTTTGGATTGTTAGCATATTCAAAGACGCTATATTCTATGAATTTAGTTACGTTTGTTTAAAACTCAGTCTTGCGTATGCATAATAATTGTGTAGTGGTTTAATGCTAGATAACATAACGCTTCTCTTATATTTTATGCTACCAAATTGTGTGTTATTAGAAATCTTTTTATAGAAATTGAATGAGGATCTGGGAGGTAGTAAAATAATTTTAAGGAGATTTTTTTTCTAATTTTTTTTTATTGTCCATCAGATATTATTAATCAGTACTTAATATACACAGAATGACTTGTTTAAATTATCATTCAGTCTTGTATCTTTTTTATAATACTGAATCAAATTATAACACCGGGTTTTAATTACTAATATTATGTTATCTAAACGATCGATTACGGGGGAAAATGACTAAAGTTTGATTTTTAATGTCTTTTATTTATTATTTAAAGAGTATATTTATGTTAAAATTGACGTCGAAGGTCTACACACGCGCGTTTAATCGCGAAATCGGCCTGGTAACTTCGAAAGTTCGATAATTCTATCAATTTAAGTAAGGTATCTAAAATCCGGAAATTTCGGAAATCCGGACCTTCCAAACCCCCCAGCAGTCCGGATTTTCGAGGTTGCACGTATATATATATATATATATATATATATATAACAAAATNCAATAAGTTTCATTTATTGCGCATTAGCTGCAAGTAAACAGAACTCATTAGATAAGTTCAAAATGAAGATAAAACAAAGGGTAAATTATAGACATATGAAAAAAAGGGGGGGGGGAATAATAATGAAAAAAAATAACAAACAACTGATTAAAAAATATAAAAAAAAGGATGAAATTTTTTAAAAGAACCGGAAAATAAAAGATATAATCTTTTCATCAGCCCACACGACTATATACGCAAAAAAGAGTGTTTTCTGATATTGTATCAATAAGCCAAAGCAAAATATNGAATCCGAAGAGCTCGGATGTGTGAAAACAGCGTTTCTCTAATTGACTTGTGTTAATAAAGTGGTGTTTAATTATTACAGTCCGCTTATGAGATTTTTGAGAACTTTTATTTTTATTATATTGAGAATTTTGTGACTCTGAGTTATCGTCGGACCCAAAAACTAATTCTACTAATAAGTGACATTTAAGTACTAAACAATTAACCACGTTCTTTCATTTTCTATGAATAACTTATGTTAAATCTACGAAATTTATTATATCAATTGCTCAATTTTGCGCATTTTATTTTATTGTAGTAAAAGGTGCAGGACGCTCTGACCCTCGGTGTTGCGAGCCTGGCAACACTTTATCCAAAATTGGTACAACCCACTAGAAAAGTATAACTATTCGATACTAAACATTGATCAATTATTAACCCCTTGGGGACGGGTGATTCAGAAAAGCATTCGTACAAAATCAGAATCAAGTTGTAATTAAATAAAAAACGGTAACTTAAATGTAGTCGTTGCTAATTTGACAGACTTACTTTGCTTTTACTTTAATTATTGTTAGTTTAATCACATATATAATCAATGTTAATTCAAAGTATAACTAAATAGTTTTATTTTGAACAAGGTAATGGTTAATTAAATAAATCAAAAAATTATAACTCCGCCCACAAATAAACTGCTAAACAAATACTTTGATTACCAGTTTTATCTTCTTACCCTGATTGATGCGGTTTTATGCTGTCACGTATTTGTGACAGTCGGCGCGAAAGGGTTAATGGCCACAATTCTTTAAGCAACAAACATGCCTATTCATCAAGTATTCGCTGTCTGAGTTGGTAGTTGCTAATGTTTTTCTTGACTAAAATTTGCTGCAACTCAAAGGGTTAAAATAGAGCCCCTGAATTAGACAGGCCGACTTAACATTTATTGTTGGAGCAACGAGCTAACATAAGCACAGCGAATAAATATTTTCAAGTGGTAGTTTATTAATTGTAATTCTTGGTGTCATAAGTTCGATTTAGTAGATTTTAATCCACCACTATTTCTAAACAATGCGTAGGCTTATATAATTCACCACTTTAGCGTACTTATGACGTGCTTTACATTTTAAAAAGCAAGCAAATATTGTCAACTATTCGAAAAATTTACTTTGTAGCTATTTACCGCTTTTTAAATTATTTTGACGTGTCCGCAGCAGTTGGCATCTCTGTAATAACATAACGAATACTAAAATAACGTTAACTTGCGAACTTGTTTGCTCCAATATTGCTTGATAGGCCAGCTTTGATAGTATAGGAGCCTTAGGTTAAAAGACTAACGTGTATTACTACACTATATGTTACCACTAAAACGCAGGATTAGGTAATTTTACGGAATACCTAGCTAAAGCGTCTTTTAATTATGGGGTAATCCGTTTAAAAGGTCAAGAAATTGTTTCATTTGTAATCACACACGTAATCTGCAAACTACCTAGATAAACTGCATAACTGCCTAAATGTGGTAAACTTACAAGGAAATTGACTTACGCAAGCGTAGCGTAAATTTCATTCATGAATTTCCTTTGTTTTGTTTCGATATCCTTTTCTTATTTTAATTATAAAATACGATGATCCTTTTTAAATCATTTGCTAATTTATACCTAGTTTAGTAAAGAGATTTGGATAAAAAATTATATTTAACGAATGCAAGTTTTATAATAACATGTTTTTGATTAAATATGGTTATGCGTCTGATTTTAGTTTTTAGTTGATTCATTCGGTAATTGATACAATTTCAATAATATACGTACGTAAGCATTGATTTGGAATAATATATTTATACATTTCTTCACTATATATTTTTTAATTCAGACAATAACAACTTGTATAAAAGATGTGTAACCAGATGTATTACAAGATGTATAAAAGATATTGATAGATTTTTTTAAACCAAACTCTGTGAAATCAACAATGATTATCTGAAACAGTGCTGATTTTTAAAAAGTCTCTACAAAGAATATGGAAATGCTGAACATTTATTGCTATTGAATAGATAGCCAACACCTTTAAGTGTCTAAAAATATCTCTGTATCAGATATATCGTCTTAACGTAATAATTTTAAAATTGAATTACCTGCACACGTGTTATTTCATTATATTTTTACATTTTTCAAATTCTCATTCCTTATGTGATATTTATTTTTTTCCGATAATAAATTAACATATTTTGTTTTATTTTCATTAATAGTGGAAGTTTTTTCTTAAAATTAGCACTCATTCTGAATAATTGCCAAGATTTCAAGTCTCTCAACTACAGCCAGTTAGCTAATAAGAATTTACGAAATTCTTGCTATATTAAAATTACTCGGTGCAAAACGTCTGATTGATCGTATTAATTAATCTCACCCTTTCTTTTATTTATGATCAAATAAATTATTTATTTATTTACTTTATTGTTTCCTATTTGCTTGATTTGTGAAAAGTAAATACATATTAATGCAACTAAAAAAAACTACAATTGTTAGCTATGTTTTTTAAATGGACAAATCCGAAACACACGGTGTTGAAAAAATTTACTTAAGAAAGTTGTTAAAACTAAGTTTCAACTTAGCACAATTCACAAGATATTATTGTAGTATATTTTTCTTTCAGGAAAATGCCTTATTTTGTTAAACAAATACTGAAAATGGAAAATTGTAAAAAAATTCTTAAGCAATGCTTTTTTTAGAATCATCATCTCAGGCATCTTCAAATTAGTTTTTTTTACTAGAATAGAATATTATACGACATTTTTGGATTACAAGTTATTTTATAGTTATTATAGGTTTTACAGTTAATTGTTTTTAACCATTTCATTGCGTATCTCTCGATTTCCACATACAAGGTAGAAGTAGCAATCTTTGCGCAACCCTGCGATTTAGGTGGGGATACATTTTCCCAGTCTATTTTAACACATTGCTGACCGGTCACGAGTTAACTCGTGTTTTCGTTAGCAGTGATCTTGTGGTGACTATTTTAAAAATTAGGCGTAATATTCCTTACTATTCAAGTTTTATTATTTAATTCTCTTCCAATTTATTATAACTTTACGAAATTTGATATATTTGCCAAACTTGTGGTGTATCATAACACGTATGTGATTGTTATATTCTTTATCATACGGCATTAAAAATTTTTAAAGTTTATTTATATTGTTTTACTTCCACATCAGCTTTCAAAACAATAGCCGGGCACATGGGGGTTATTTTCAGAAAAGTTGCCGGTCAGCAATGTGTTAACTTTGCAACCCGTTTTTTTCCCCGTTCATGGTTTCATTTAGATTTTTCTGTGATGTATAAATGTTTATTTCAATCTTTAACCACTTGGGGACGGGTGATTCAGAAAAAGCATTTGTACAAAATCAGGATCAGGGTGTAATTAAATAAATAACGGTAACTTAAATGTAGTCGTTTCTAATTTGACAGACATACTTTGCTTTTACATTAATTATTGTTAGTTTAATCATATATATAATCAATGTTAATTCAAAGTACAGTAGGGAACCGATTATCCGGAACGATCGGGACCATCGCTATTCCGGATAACTGATTTTTCCGGTTTTCTGAATCGCTACAAAAAGCCGTTTTTTTTATTGTTAAACCCAACTAAAAAAAATAATATTTGGAAATAATCTTAAAAAGAAGAAAAAACAAAGTAATACACTAATGATTATTTCCAAAATGATAGTAAGGTAAACATCTTTCCAAAAAGAAAGAAAAATCCTAAAATCTTATGAGGAAAAAAAAAAATATTTTTTTTAAAAATGGCGGGAAAATTTATCGAATTTCGTTCCGGTTTTTTGTTTTTCTGATTTCCGGATAACGGGTTCTGCACTGTGTAACTAAATAGTTTTATTTTGAACAAAGTAATGGTGAATTAAATAAATCAAACAATTATAACTCCGCCCACAAATAAACAGCTAAAGAATTACTTTGATTACCAGTTTTATCTTTTTACCCTGGTTGATACGGTTTTATGCTGGCACGTATTTGTGACAGTCGGCGCGAAAGGGTTAACTACAAATGGGGTCAGTTATGGCCGTATTTCTGAGAAATATACAAGAATGTTTTGAAACATTTTACATACTTTTTTCAAAATGTGCTATTTGTTGCTCAAAATAAATATATAAAAAATTGCAACGAAGCGCAAATCTGGCTCTAAGATTTTGAGATAGGAATTGTACCCTGCTTCGAAGTTTATCATACTAAACTTATTTTCGAATAAATGTTTTGTAAGTATTTTGCGTCATTTTATTTGTATGTAAGTTTTATCTTTGTATATCATAAACAAATGATAATTATTTAACCAAGATTAATTATCAAAATTTTGCTTTTATGTTACTTTTTATTATAATTCCACTTTCCGACGACCTTTTTTATGACCTTATTCTTTATTGAAAAGAAAACACTCTTTTGCGAAATTTTTTTTGAATATTTCAACTCTAAAATGCATGTAGATTTGAAAAATTTTATAAAATACGCAATTTTCGAACCACTTTCGATTAAAAATAATAATAACGCAATGGGAGGGTTTAACATAAATTTTTTAAATAAAATTTTGAGTATAAATTTTTCTTATATTTCGTTCATAAGAGGATAAGAATGCTCCTAGGAACCTTTTAAATAATTTCTTTAATCCCAGAATTGAAATCTTTTTTATATGAAACATTTTATTGGTGATAGATAAAACGAGAAACAATTTAACTATCATAATTTATTTAAGCATATTCCACTAATTTATAGATAGCGGCATCAAGGATAAGGATATGCGTAGGAATCCCAGTTCACTATACTATGGTTGCATTAAATCATATAGCTTGTAGAATTTTAAGCAAATAAGAAAAAAATAAGTGGTGTAAAAATAAACTCTATCGGATTATACCCTAAAATATATCTAGAATAAATTTAGGAATCGATAAATAAAAAATACATTTTCAAAGAAAATTTTAGTAGTCGTTAACTTGTTTGAAATAATTGTCCTTGTAGCTATTTAGCTTTGATTCCTGCGACTACGGCACATTCGATTGTTTCATTCAACTCTTGAAATTTCAGTTCTAAACGAAATTTTATTACATCCTTAAGAAATGGTTTTTAAGTCTAGAGGTGAAAAAAAAAATTCCTGTATTGATTTTTTAGAAAGTTGTTACTAATTATTAGCTTTTCAATCTAAGAGCCTATGCTATTATCTTACTTTAAACTTCCTTTAATATCGCGAGAAGTATTTTAAAATACTGTGTTACTAAATGAACAATCGGAGAAAATTGAATACATAACATAAAAATAAAAACTTTATTGACTTTATTTATATGAAGAAGATAATAAAAGTTGGCATGTTTTGAGCATTCAAAAATTCACGTCAGAAGTCTTGTCTGGTCTTGAGAATGAGTACCTATTTTTGAGCGCTTGAAACACGTAAATTTTTATTTCCGTCTTCATACTTTTCTGAAGCCAATGAAGTTCTTATCATCAATTACACTGTGTTATATTTCGTATTTTTATCAAATTATTATGCAGGTAGAAGTAAACATCCGTATTGTAAGCCATGCTGTAAACAGAGCAATGCTTCAAAATGTAAGAGAACCAATATTGCAATTATGGAGTAATCCCTATCTTGAAAATTAAAAATTCTGCTGCCAGATATTTGGAATTAATGAAATTAAACGTAGTGGTGAATGAAAACGTGTTAAAATACATTTTATTTTCGTCGCTTTGCTTCAACCATTTCAGTACCTTAAAGACATTACGAACTCTGTTGAAAAGGAGAATATCGCGTCAGATGTACATAATATAGTGATACTCGTAAAACAAGTATGTAAATTAAAGAAAAGAAAACAAATATGTCACGTTAGTGATCTTTGGTGATAAATGCAGACGATCGTAATTTAAGAACATGTTGAGCGACATTTATTGTTAATATGAGAAAATCAGTTTCAGAATGTATAGAAACATCAGGATTCTATTTCCAAATCATCTTTATCCGAAGAAAACCATCTAACTTAAATATTTGGCAGAATAAAACAGTTTTTTAACACGTTCACGCCGGGAAAAGTGAAAATACTGGTACGGGAAAAGAGAAAATACTGGTAGAAGAACTATTTCAATATTAGATGATATTCGGGAGGAGTTAATCTATTCTCAACAATAACAATTCACTGTAAGGAAATTTATCACGGCGAAGAAGTAATTCAATATAAAAATTGCATCCGTTAAAAACAATTGGTAGTTATGGATTTTTATTATTCCCGGAAAAAAACTAAAAAATGAAATTTATTGTTACCAGTTTTTACTCCGGTGCGCTGCCAAGATGAGACAATCTAGCGTGACCCACCGGTGTTTCTTTTCTTTTTATATAACATTATATTTTANATCAGGGAATAGTCAGGACAATTTTTTTCACAAAGTCCTGGAGAATTTCTTCTTTATATCTGGATAATAGCCAGTCTTAAAATAGTCAGTAACAATAGTTAGTTATTGGGAATCGAGTTAAACAATTCTAAATCTATTACAATTATTTGTTGCTAAAATTTTATATTTTAATCAAATTGAAATGTTCCTATCCTCATTTAATGATATTTTTTTTTTTACACCACAGACTATCTAATATTTGTAATTACCTGGTTTTAGTTGGTTGTTATTACCTGATTTTAGTTGTAATTTACCTGTAAAAGTCAGGGCATTTTATCTGAAATTGAGTGGGTACCCTGCTGAAAAGACGTTATGTTCTAGCCTTTCACCAATATCTAAAAATATATTTTTGAAAACCTTTTATAAATAAAGTAATGAATAGAAAAGTTACCAACCAAATAAAATGGAATGTAGAAGAATTAAAGTTATGTTCCTAAGAACTAGGGTGGAAAAGGTTAAGTATGATTTACGTACTAATGAAGTCTCTTTAATTACTATTAGAATAACTAAATAAAATGAAAAATTATGTAAACTGTTAATAAAAAATTTGTTTCATTACAAAAAGTAAAAAATCCTTAAAGTTTTGTCTGTCAAAGCTTTCGATCTCTAACGAGTATTATCTTGCAATTATATTCAGCATATCGTTAAATACAGATGAATTACTAAGCTTTCACTTTTTTATCAACTATCACTGTTTAGTTTTAAATTTAAAAAAAGGAAAAGAACGAACAAACCATTGATGAAATTTAAAAGAAATTAATGCTGATAAATTATTTCTATTACGCATGCTAAAAATATTTTTCCTTTCATCTTATTAATGATAGGCATTAAAAGATTTAGTGAATAGTCGGAAAAAGATTATTTTAGTTCAAATGTGATTTAAATGACATTCTAGCAAAAAGAATAAATAATGATAGTATGATTGAAATATATTCACTTAAATGATGCTAATTATGAATGTAAAATGATTGAAATTCACACAAATTCAAGTTAAAAGGACCCAATCAAGTGATACATGCAATCAATCAAACACGATTGAAAATCACTCAAGTTTGAGTGAAATTTTTTCACTCAAACTTGAGTGATTTCCATATCACTCTTTCACTTGAGTGATTTTCACTCAAGATGAGAAGGCTCCTTTTTTCTAGATGAAAGAGTGATATTTTTTCACTCAAACTTGAGTGATTTCCATATCACTCTTTCACTTGAGTGATTTTCACTCAAGATGAGAAGGCTCCTTTTTTCTAGATGAAAGAGTGATATTTTTTCACTCAAACTTGAGTGATTTCCATATCACTCTTTCACTCGAGTGATTTTCACTCAAGATGAGAAGGCTCCTTTTTTCTAGATGAAAGAGTGATATTTTTTCACTCAAACTTGAGTGATTTCCATATCACTCTTTCACTTGAGTGATTTTCACTCAAGATGAGAAGGCTCCTTTTTTCTAGATGAAAGAGTGATATTTTTTCACTCAAACTTGAGTGATTTCCATATCACTGTTTCACTTGAGTGATTTTCACTCAAGATGAGAAGGCTCCTTTTTTCTAGATGAAAGAGTGAAATAGCACTCAAGTTGAGTGATTTTCACTCGTTCGTTTTAAGTGAATACAGAGATGTAAATTCATTACACCTTTAAGTTTTTTTTATATGGTATAACGCAGTGCCTTTTTTTAAGAATTCAACATTTCAATTACCGATAGCGTTCATATAAAAATGTCTTTATTTTAATTTTTTTCTAGGAGAATCTTCGTAATTACTGTCTGAAAAGAAGGAAGGGATCCGGATACCAACACGGAATGCTGCCTGATCACTTTCCTTGTAGCCGACTACCCTCAGGTAGTCAGATCATGGAGTTCTTCAACATCAGCATCTCTTCAACTTCATGCAATCTCACCTACTTGATTCAATTACCATCACATCATCTACGGAGGTGGCCATATTGGCCAGGTACTCCGTTACACATCTCTACTAGTTTCCGCAGGGAGGGGATGTGATTTCTGACATTGGATTTGTATGCAACTTAGGTAATCTTTTTTGTATCGAAAAATTGACACAAAGCCCCATTGTTTTATTTATTCGGGTATTACAAAATATAATTACTTACAAGACGGGATAGTTAGCTTTTTAAGCAAATAAGCTTTTTTAAGCTGGTTTCTAATATAAACTTGCGGATTCCTATATTTTTGAAACATTCCACATTTATATCTGCAGACAGCATCAATAACCCAATAAAGATTTCGATCTCAAAGCATTTTCCAATTACTAACTCTGTATTAAAAAAAATATTGAAATAATTTTATTCCTTAGCCAGAATTATCAAGACAAATAAAGTAAAAAATTACGTTTTGCGCGAAATTCGATGGAGCATAACCCTGAAATAAACAATACTCCATAAAAACCAGATTATATTTATAAGGCAGCATTTTAACAATAATATAACAAAATGAAATTATGTGATGTTGTAACTTTCTACATACTGATAGTTAACTTCACAAGAAAATGATGTCTGACAATGAAGTCCGAAGTCTGCACAAGAAATGAATCCTTGAATCTGACAATTTCTACTGGGGATGGGAAAAAAATTAGGAACTCAAATTTGCGCAGTAATTGTTTTCCAAAGTCTTCTTAAATATAAATAAAAATCAAACCAATCAAAAAATACAACTATCAGAATTTAATTTTTATTTTTTATTTTTAGCAGTTAGTGATAAATTAAAAATTTAATTTTTAATATTGCTGTTTTTAATCATTGTTCCTTTTTTTACGACTTGATTAAGAATCAGTTTAAAAAATGGTCGCCATAGTCATGTGAAATCAATACAAATGTTTTCAAATGTAAAAGTAAGCAATCCTAAAAATAAATACGCATTAAAGAAGGTAATTTACCCTTTATTTACCTACTTAAATTCATTCCCCAACACAAACACGGTACCAAGATGATCTTCAAAATTAAAAATTTTGAAACCAGATATTTGGAGTTAATGAAATTAAATGCAGTGGTGAATGAAAACGTGATAAAATACATTTTATTTTCTTAGCTTTGCTTCAGCCACTTCAGTACCTTAAAGACATTACGAACTCTGTTGAAAAGGAGAATATCGCATCAGATGTACATAATATGGTGATACTCGTAAAACAAGTATGTAAATTAAAAAGAAGAAAACTAATATGTCACGTTAGTGATCTTTTGTGATAAAAGCAGACGATCGTAATTTAAGAACATGTTGAGCGACATTTTACGGTTAATATGAGAAAATCAGTTTCAGAATGAATAGAAACATCAGGATTCTATTTCCAAATCATCTTTATCCGAAGAAAACCATCTAACTTAAATATTTGGCAGAATAAAGCAGTTTTTTAACACGTTCACGCCGGGAAAAGTGAAAATACTGGTACGGGAAAGAGAAAATACTGGTAGAAGAACTATTTCAATATTAGATAATATTCGGGAGGAGTTAATCTATTCTCAACAATAACAATTCGCTGTAAGTAAATTTATCACGGCGAAGAAGTAATTCAATATAAAAATTGCATCCGTTAAAAACAATCCGGAAAAAAACTAAAACGTGAAATTTATTTGTTACCACTTTTTACTCAGGTGCGCCGCCACGATGAGAAAATCTAGAGTGACCCACCGGTGGGTCACCCCGGCGTGAACGTGTTAAACAATGAATTATTCCTAAACATACATATTGCAATGTTTTTAAAATACCACTTAAAAATCACAAATTTCTTCAGCAATACAAAATAGAAATCAAATATAATAAATGTGCATTATATTTATAAACTCTTCCACAGCCTAAAAAAATTCTTAGGATACTTTTTCTTTCTCTTTTAACTTCCTTGCTTAGAAGACTCGATCAAAGCTGTAAAAATGATCATTCCTGCAATCTTGAGTACAGTTATAATAATTTATATAAATTAGATTTTAGCATGAAATCTTCATATAAATGAAGTGAAAAACATAAAAACACAAATAATGTCACATAAAAAGTTCTAATTCTACAATCAAGGAAAATCATGACTAATGTATAAATCAATTCAAATTATATTTTCAAAAGAGATTAAAAAGAAGACAGATCTTTGCTCTTATCTCAGAAATGAGCCCAAAAAATGTTTGTAGCCAAGTGACTTCGAAATATTTTTCTATTAACTCTTAATAAATAAGCCCCCTTCCGAGCATGAATGAGAAACATTCAGTCTTTATTTCCTTCTTTTTCATTGTCTCAACTTAGTTGCTTAGCAACGGAGAAAAATTTGATATTGCTCTCTTGAATTAGTTTGTGGTTATCTAAATTAAGGAAGTGTCATTACTTTACCGTTTTTTGGGACTATCACCAATTATATACAGCTTCCTAGCCCCCCAATTTATGATGCCTTTTTTTCACATTTGTCTAATCTCCCCCTATTTTATAAGTCAAGAATCCTAATGTGTAAAAAATATTAAAAGTTTTTACAAATAAGTACGTTTTTGTAACTTAATTAATACTTAGCACTAATTAATTATCACAGTTGAAGTCACCCTCTAAAACCAATGGAATTGGTACTTTGTACCTGCAAAACCGATCATTCGAACCAAAGTTATTCAGATTGATATCTCTTTTATTTCGCGCACTGTTCATTTTTATGTTATATTTTCTACGGTTCCTCGAAGATATAAGCACAGGAGAAAGTAGTGTGATTTAAGTTAAATATCGAACTGTTAATATTATTTGATAATTTAAACAGGTCAATCTAAGTATATTAAGTACTGATTCATAACAATAAAAAAAATCGTGAAAGTATCTCCTCGTAATTATTTTACTACCTCCCAGATCTTCATTCAATTTCTAAAGACATATTTCCAATAACACACAATTCGGTAACATAAAATTAAAATAAAAAAAGCTTTATGACTAACTTTAAACTAAACATCAAACCACTACACAATTATTATGCATACGCAAGTCTGAGTTATAAACTAACGTAACTAAAATTCATACAATATTAGCGCCTTTTAATATGCTGACATTCTAAAAATATGCAAACGTTAGATTTTCTGAAATTGTGATCTTAACGAAAGTTGTGTGCAGCTTGGGTATAGACACGGAGCATTTTAAGATTGATTTTTCATATAGCATGCTATGCGTGTTTTAAAGTAAACAAAGATATCGTTATTCATCTGTAAAATATTTTTCCTTTCGAATAAACTTCCAATATATATGTTAATATAAGAAAAGCAAATTCAATTCGTGGTAATGAAATTTTCTTGTTTGAAAAACGGTGTTGAAATTCAAACAAAAGAAATAACAACTATTAAAATCTCACAATCGATTTGCTTTTCTTTAAACAAAAGAAGAAAAAAGAAACAAGATTGCCTGTATACGTAAATACAACTATGTTTCGTAAAACTTTTAAAACGGTGTAGATGCTTTAGGTTATTCTGATGATGCTCAGGACTTTTATGCTTAAGAAATTCTGAATTGGAACATTCTCTGTTACGTTTTCAATTCATTTCGGAAAAACTTTACTAGAAAACGAAAAGTTTAGTTTTCTCAATTGAATGTCAAACATAATGCATACACCATCAAAAAAGATAATCACATTTCCAGGAAATGGAACAAGATACAGAATGTGCCTTCATGTGAAACAGCAAGCAATTGACCCAAGTCTTAGATATCCAGGTCCAAGACCAGGTTTCAGTGGTATTCAAGGCTCCCTGCTTCAAGCTATAGCCGAGAACTTTGGAGTGGAATTTGATTATTTCATCCCAAATGATGATGGCTTTGGCGTCATGTTGAAAGATGGTTCGGGGACAGGTTGTCCAGGCATGGTACAGAAGAACGAAACTGATGTTGCAATGGCAGAAATGCTTCAAAATTATTGGAGTAATCTTTTCTCTTACACGACGGTTTCCTATAGAATGGAGTACCTTCGCTTCATCACGAAGTTGCCAGATCCAGTAATAAAACATGACACGTTAATTAAGATATTTGATGACGACTTGTGGTTAACTATTCTATTTTCTATTATTATCGTTGCCTTCATTTCCTATTGGATACATGGAAAAAAATACTCGTTTGCTGATCATTGTTTTAGCAGAGTTGGGGAATTACTACTGCAGGAGCCTGTAGTAAAAATCGAGAAAACATATTCGCAAGAATTGTTATGCATATTTTGGAATATAAATTCCCTGTTTCTCACATTAGCATATATGGCTGTAATTCTCGGAGTCATGATGATGCCCAGACGACCACCATCTCTTGATACTGATGACAAGTTACTAGAGGCTGTTGAAGCAGGAAAACATAAGGTGATGGTTGATTCAGAAATGAGAATGTTTTTGGAAAATATGAGACTAAGTCCCGTCGAAACATATAATCGGCTAGCAGACATCATGCTAGAAAATAACTGGATTCTGCCACTAAACAAAGATAATTTTGCGTCTTATCTCAAAAATGACTATGCAGTCACAAGTGCAGTCATTCACAGAAAACTTTATGGTTCTACCCATCCCGAGATGGTTATTTCTGAAGATTACATTTACTTGGCTAATCTTTGCTCTATTTCATCGAAAAGTTTTCCACTTCAGAAGAAGTTTGACAGCATTTTAACCAGATTGGTGGAACACGGTATTTATGAGAAAGAATTAGATCATTTCGTGTTCATTTTTCGTTTACATGCTATTGCAGATATTGCGCTTGATAAAGAAGAAGTTAGGGCTCTTGGTTTGACGGATCTGGAAGGGACTTTTATGTTATTAGGCTTTGGATATAGCATTTCGACAATTGTACTGATTTATGAAATTCTTAAGCTTAAGATAACTGTTAGATATAAGAATCCTGGCTTTGAAAACGACAAAAGAGAATCAGAAACTGCTTCACATAATTATGGTTCTGAAGAAATCACTTAATTCAAATATACAAATGAAGGATAATTCCACCTGTATCAAGTTCAGGATACTGCTTTGTAGTTGTGGTCGTCGTCACAAAATTAAAATTGAGCACTGTTTTATATATCTTTGAAGAGCTGGTATATTTAATGCTTTACTTAATGAAAACATTTATAAGCGTGGTTTTGAACGCGAGCAAATGTGAATACAGAGTATATTATACAATAATTATTTTGCTTAAAGCACCGAATAACGTTTCACAAAATGAAAATCATTTCTAATTATATCAATTTTTTAAATTTGTTTATACTTTATGTTTATTATTTTATCGTTTATATTGAAATACTTTTTTTTATCAATTTTTTATAATGCTACTTTAAATGAAAAAAGGAACCAGAAACTGTTTTACACAACTAGTACTTTAATGAAAGAACTGAATTCATAGATACGAAACGAAGCTAACACCATTTTCTTCAAGCACTGAAAATTGCTTATTAATTGTACGCCTCATTCCATTATATAAATTGAACGTTGACCATTTTTATATTTGTTGCTTTAAGCCATTGTCAGCAGTATAAAAAAAGTGCTTCACTTTTTGCGATGCATTTACATTTTAAGTAAAAGTAAAAATTTCTACTTTTACTTGTACTTCGTTATTTCTTAAATTTCGTACTTTTACTTGCTCTTTCGTTACTTTTTGGGAAAAAGTGCCAGTACTTGTAGCGTAAAAGTCGATTGAATCTTTTTTTTAAAAATTTCCTCAAAAAACTATTTTTTCCCCTAAATCTTTGAATGTTTCCCTCAAGAAAAATCTCTCTTTTCTCTTCCAACATCCTAGGCTAAAAGTCAAGTACTCCAAACATCTTCATCTCTTAATTAAAAGATCTTTTAAAAGCAACCGTGTAACTGGGCGTAGGGAACAGCAAAACCCCGTAACTGGCAGGAAAAATATTTTGGTGAGAAACCCGAGCTGAAAGTGCGAAGGTCATTTAGTATCCCCCTGCCCAATGTTCATCTGCATCCTGACCATAGAGGTGGCCTTTATATCACCTTTATATCACCTCTATGATCCTGACTTATCTTTGGATATGTTCCTTTTACTTCCTTATAATAATTTGTTAAAATCTCTTTGACATTTTTTTTTCTAATATGTAAAATAGATTTAACCCCTATTGTAAATTGGCTGGAAAAAAGAAAAAAACACATATCCGTTCACAGAGGATGCCACTCACAATAATTAATCCCTGTAATAAATTTCTTTTTTTAAAAAAACAGACCCCTCTGCCTTGTTTGGCAACTATTTTAGACACATCAAACAATTTAAGATTGAATACTCCCCATTCGGTTCTAAAAAAGAAAAAAAACATAGAAGAAGGATGCGCGTATGTAGTTTCTATCTTTACATTTTGAAAAAAAAGTGGATTCTTATTTTTTATTTGGTCTTGAAAAGCAACAATGACTGTAAATAATTATTTCGAAATATTTAAATAAATGCATGAGTACTACCTAATTTGTTTACATCCGCCACATATGTTAAAATTTATTACTACTGTAGTATAGCATCATTGGAGGGATGCTTTGAGCCACGGTGGTTCAGAGAATAGAGTGCTCGCCGCCGAATGAGGTGACCGGGTTCGAATCCCAGCGATGGCTGTTCGATACGAATTCCACACCCAGCTGGCACCGACCACATCGCTGACGTAAAATATCCCCATAATTTTGTTTGACTTATAAATCAAATTATAAATCAATCCAAATTTTATTTTCAAAGGAGATTAAAAGAAGATAATCTTTGCTCTCTTTTCAGAAATGAGCCCAAAATATGTTTTCTGCCAGAAAACTGCCATACATTTTTCTTATTAACTCTTAATAAATAAACACTTCCGGGCTGTCACAAAATGTGAATGAGAAACATTCAGTTTTTATATCTCTTTTTTTTCATTATCTCAACTTGGTTTCTTAGCAGCGGAGAAAATACTGCTATTGTTCTCTTGAATCAGTTTATGATTACTTTGATTTACTCCATTTGTGGAGGCGTCATTACTTACCGGTTTTTTGGGGGTATCGCCAATTATATGTAGCTTCCTAGCCCCCTAGTTCATGATCCCATTTTTTTGACATTTGGACTACCACTCTCTCTTTTGAGGGATAGGAATCCTAATATGAAAAAAAATTACATGTTTATTCAGAGAAAAAAATTTTGGTGCCTGATTTCGTAACTTAATTAATAGTTAGCACTAGTTAATTAGCATATTTGAGATCACCTCCTGAAACCATTAAGATTGACACTTTCTACGTGAAAAACTGAACTACGTGAAAAAGTTATTGTCGAGTCGTTAGTAGTTGATATCTTTTTTATTTTGTATACTGTACTTATGCTAGATTTTTTACTACTCTTCGATGATGTAAGCAGAGGAAAAAGTAGTTTAATTGTAGTTATTTTTAAATATCGTGATTTGTCGCGAGCAGCAGCATTATGCCAAATGAAACTGAATACAGGTATTCTTTATTTTGATGGATTAAACTACTAAATACGTGCTTTGTTTAGTATATTAACGTAAAACCACAAAGAAGGGCAACAAACAATTCTAAAATAATAATAATAAAAAAATTAGAATAACTTTAGCTGTAATATTTGTGTTGGTACTTATTTACAGTTGTGTGCACGATTTTGTAATGCTGTTCAGAACTGATTAATTGATGTTTATTTTTTCCAGCAGTACAAAGCCCGGAAATTCAGCCCGATTTATATAAAGACAAAACTGATAAAAATTTTAAAAAAACAAGAGTTTTTTTTGTTGAATTTTGGCAACTTTTACAAGTTTATGTAAATACCTTTGTTTTACATCAACTTGCATGCACACGCAACCAAGTATATGCATGCTTATTTGATTGTTTAAAATTTGGTATGCAGACTTCTTGTCATGCATTGTTTGTTAAAGCGAAATATTTGTAAATAAGAAATGAAGGAAACATCAAAAAAGCTTTGTATTTATTTAGAAATGCTTTAAGTAACTAATATATAAATCATGTTTTATTGAAAGAAATCGAATGAGATTATTAAAGCCTTTATGCAAACAATTTTGATATTTTTTTCTTCTTTCGTAGCATACGCAATTTTTAAAATTTTTTCAGCCATCAAATGTTTGGGAATCAAAAAGTAGGTAATTAAAAATTTTATATATAATGTGCGAAACAAAAGGGTAAATGATTGGAAATTTCCGGTAAGTATATTACTACCACGAGAAACGACACCCTATGATAATGAGAAATGATTCCAATAACTCCACTCTTAAGTAAACCTTTAAACGAAATAAGCCAACAGTTTTATTTAAGGCTAAATAAATTTGTATAGCTGTATTTTAGACTGTAATTAACTTAAATAAAATATAATAATTTTACAATTTAAATTTTCCAATGTACTCAAATGAAGATGCTACAAATGTTCCGTGAATTTACTCCATAAATTAATTTTAAATTTTAAATGTCTTTTTGACTCAAACACGTTATTTCTTTTATAAAATAGGTTTTACGAATTAACTGCTTCAATTAAAACTAAGATAAAGTTTTTGAAAAAGGTTTAAAATTAAAATGCAAATTCAATTAATAAATTCAAAATCAAAACATATAAAGAAAAAAAGTGCATATCATAATTTTGTTTGCGATTCCGACCTCACTGTTTCACAATTTACGTTGAAAGGCATGGTAAATATATCTAACTCTGTTTGAACGGCACTAAAATATTGATACCTGAAACTAAAAATAGTTTTTTCAAGCCATCCTCTTAATTCTTAAGCTTGTCTTTATTTACTGGGGGTATTGAATTTAACTTCGAGGAAGGAGACAAGTCGCTCTTAGCTAGCTGCCCAGCAAACAAATTAAGCTTCAGTTTAAAAGCTTTGAGATGGGCCCAGATATCATCAATGAATTGATTTTCCTTGCATCTTAACATTCAAGTTGTTTATATGACAAAGAAGATCTGTGACAAATGTCATTTTGTATCTTCGAATATAAAATGGATGTATAATGTATATTATTTATATTCGCAACGCATCGGCAAGTTAAAATTCTTTCCGCGGGCCGAATAAAATCCTCCGGTGGGCCACAGTTGGCCCGCGGGTCGTAGTTTGTCCATCCCTGCTTTAGATGGACAATAAAAACGTCTCTTAACAGTATGTATTTTATTCATCTGATAGCTTCCATGTAATGAAGCAGTTTTATTTGTGTCAAATATACTGACATAATACATTTTACCTATATCAGTGTATTCGATACCTATTAAAACTGGACCGAATACATTTATATAAGTAGTGCCTTTTATCAAAATTAATTAAGCATCATTGGTGGCAATAATAGTGTGGCGAATTTTTCCGTTTCTTCAAAACAAATCAGAAACTTCTCTGCATTAATTTTGCACATAGGTTTATGAATATACTTAGGTATTTTATATTTGAATTAATACTTACTACCAAAATTAATAAGGCATAATAGAAAT
This sequence comes from Parasteatoda tepidariorum, assembly GCF_043381705.1. Lineage (NCBI taxonomy): Eukaryota > Metazoa > Arthropoda > Arachnida > Araneae > Theridiidae > Parasteatoda > Parasteatoda tepidariorum. The sequence goes on from NC_092212.1 coordinate 25,511,663, forward strand.
TAATAATTGTTTATCAGTTTTTTTTCTTTTCTTAAGTGAATAAGCATTTCTTCGGGAATTTTTTTTTTACCCACTTTCCTTTTTTTATGTCAATTAGTACTTTTTACCAAATTTATTTAAGCATCAATGGCTTCAAAAATAGCACATGGCAAATTTTTACTTTACTCCTAACCGTAATAGTACCTTTTCTCCATTCACTTTGGTTTTTAGTACTAAGCTTATTTTTTTAGTTTTAATCCCCGCTCATTTTAAATTATTTAATTTTATACAAGTACTTTTTAAAAACATAACTATAAACAAAATATATAAACAAAATATTTCAAATAAATTCAGAAATACTTATTTCGTGACGTACGTAGTCCTCTATTGTTTGTTAAGTTACGTTGATCATTAATTTATTTTGAAATAACGAAATAAAAATAATTAAATATTAAAAAACGTGCAATGCCTTCATCATGTTCAGAATATTGCTTATTAACTGTGCTCGCCGTCATAACATTAAAATTGAGCATTGTCTTACATCATTTTAAGAGCTATTATATTTAATACTTTACTAAGAGAAAAAAAAATAGTTGTGTGATTTTGAATGCGAGCAAATGAAATCACAGAGTATTAACTATTTTGATTAAAGCCCTTAATTCTGTAATACAAAATGAAAGATATTTGTAACTGTATCAATTATTGAATTTCGCTTGTACTTTGTATTTATCATTTTATTGTTATATTGAAATATTTTTTATCTGTTCCTTATAATGCTTTTTAAATAATAAAAGGAACTAGAAACTGTCTCACACAACAAGGGCTTCAATGGTTCAAGGACTTAGTAACGAAATCAGACAAAAAATGTACTTCCTCTTAAAAAAACATAATTTTTTCCAATGAGAACATACGCCTAAGAGAATTATACACCTTCCAATGACCGTCACAAACAACTGTCGCACGTTCAACGCACCGACCACAGTTCTGACGTAAAATATCCTCAGTGATAAACGGATCATGGGTTAGAGTCCCCTTGCCGTCAAGTTAACAGTGGAAGGTTTCCGTGGTTATATTCTCCATATAACGCAAATGCGGGTTAGTTCCATCTAAAACTCCTCCGCGAATGCAAACTTCTTTAGATGCTTGATCCAGGACCTCCCTTGTCTTCTGCATTGAGTTCAAAATTACAAGGTTAAGGAGTTGAACATTAGTAATCGTAAATCCAAAATTGTCTCTGCTGTTCAACGACGGTTATATTAAAGAAAAAAAGGTTTAGTCAATGTCAATTAATTAGTTAATGTCAATTTTACTTCTTGCATGTTTCGCCTCATCTCGAGGAAAAATTCCGGCAAAAAATATTTTTTTCCTAATATTTATTTGTTAATATTTTTAATATATTTAATAAGAGCTGAAAAAAACTTTAAATTGTAAGGCATAAAATTTTTTACATAATTTTAAAAGACAGATTACAAAATCGGTCGAATGAAATCGGTCGAAGGAAATCGATTGATGAAATCGGTCGAATAGTTCCTTGATTAAATACAGGATTAAATAGGCTTCTGGAGATCAGTTATTGCAGAGATGCCAACTTGCTCCGGACAGCAAATATATATTTTAAAGTGGTAGTTTATCAATTGTGATTCTCGGTTTAATAAATTCGAATTAGTAGATTTTTATCCACCACTATTTCTTAATAATTTGTAGGCTTATATAATTCACCACTTTATAGTACTTATATCGTGCTATGCCCTTTAAAAAGCAAGAAAAAATAATCAAATATTTGCAAAATTTCTTTGTAGTTATTTACCGTTTTTTTAATTATTTTGGCGTGTCCGGAGCAGTTGGCATCTCTGGTTATTGTTAGGTATATATATGTATCATATAAGGGAAAGTAGGCTGGGTTGAAACGTGCTGTAACTGTAAGGTCAAATTTACTCACAAGATTTTAATGATGTTTGCCATTATGATTACTTCTACTGCATCCCCATGTGCTTTGAGATGAAGTGTCCTATAACTATTGAATCGAAACTAACAGAGAAGAGTAGCTTAATGACTGTTTCAGTCAGAGGATGTCATGAGATATTGCATAGGTTCGTTATTTTGAGGTTCTTATTGCCATATATATGAACAAAAGGACCAAATCGATGAAATTATTTCTCGACACGAAGCACTGATGTTAAGTGATCTCCGCATATATATATATATATATATATATATATACATTTTTTTAGATACAATATAATATTTAGCTACAATATAACATATTTTTTAGCTACAATATAACTTATTTAGCTACAACATAACATATATTTTTTTTATAAATGTCAATTACAGCATGTCAGTTTAAGAAAATATAATTGTAGTTTATCAAAAAATAAATTATCAAACATATTTAATGAATGATCCCTTTTAAAGTACTAACTAATGATTACAACAAAAAACTTAAATAATCAAGAAATTTTAGTAGCAGTAGTTTATTTACGTTGCACTGGAGTTGCACAATGGGCTACTGACGACGGTCTGGGAAACATTCTTGAGGATGATCCAAAAGACATGCCATTACAATTTTGATAGCCTGCAGGCAAAGTCGAACATTTTACAGAAGACTGATGCTGCACACCCTTGGTTCCTGTGCAAGATGATCACAGTGGTCATCTATCCAATCACTGAATGCAACCAACGATGCTCGACTTCAGTGTTCTAAGTGTCTAAGTGTGACACTTAAGAATTTTTATATATTTAGTTAAGTTTCTACTTTGTTTTCCCTTTTTGTTTATCTATCTATTTATTATTTATTTTGATGCCTAAAATTGAACACATTTAAAAATGGGGCATATTTGTAACAAAGAATATTTCTTTAAAAAATTTTTTTCCAATTTCTAATTTTTTTGAATGTAAAAAGAACTAAATTGATTTACCATGCTCAAAAAACACAGCCAATTAAACTTGCACTGAAAATATACCAAATAACAGTGAGGTAAACAATGGCTAAGGTCAGCTGGAAAATATCTATTTTAAATGCAACTAGCAATTAAATATTCCATTTCACTGTAATAAAATTTTTTCTGAGTTAAGTTAGGGTAAAGTAAAAATAGAGAGAGAGAGAGAGAGAGAGAGTGGAAAAAAAAAGAAAGAAAAAAAGATTTTTGTTCTATTAATCCTACTATTAACATTATCATCTTAAGATGATTTTCCAAACTATAGTTATTTTTATAACTTAAATTTTTTGTTAACTATTGAAATAATAAATTACAATTTCACCATACATCATAAGAAAAAAAAAATTGCAAAACCACACTCAACTTTTTATTCATAAAATTTTAAAAGAAAATCACCTTTTACGTGCAATACAGTTTATGAAATTCACATGAAAATTTTAATTCCTTCAAAAATGATTATAGAAATATATTAACAAAGATTACAAACAAATTGACAAAATGCAAAAAGTGTTTGAAGAATAAACAATAAAGACATAATTATTAATTTGAACATGGAAATANGAGAGAGAGAGGAGAGATTAATTGAAAGAGAAGAACAAAACGTATTAAAATAAAATATTTAAGCAAAAATATTTAATTTAAAAAAAAAGTTATTTGAAAGCCGGAAAACAAAATTATGAAAAGTTATAATCTCGTCATCAGGTTTACACGATTATATCAGCGAAAATAAAATATTATTATATTAATAAAATAATATTATATTAGTTAATATTTTAATTAATGTTAATTAATAATTTGATTAGTATTAATTAATTATTAAAAATTTATTCAAAATATTTTTATTAATTAATGTTATATCAATAAAAATATTTTGAATAAATTTTTAAGAAATTTTTTTTTAATTTTTTAGCTTAATAATTTTTTTCCCTCTCTTTTCATTTATCTTTATTACATTATTTTTCATGTTTGCATATATATTTATATATATATATTAGAATTGGACAAAAATGTAATTGATTACATTTTTCGATTACAGTAATCAATTACTTTTAATCGTGATTACAACTTTCAAAAATTTTATAAATATATATGTTATATACTAATTAATTTATTATTTAATGTTAATTAAAATATTAACTAATATAATATTATTTTATAATTATTTCAGCGGATTTTTCTCTGCTCAAATGAAAGTACTACTACAAATGTTGTATGGATTTTATTATATAAATATAATATTTATATAAATGTAATTTTGAGATTATAAATTCCTAAGTTCTGTAGTGTCTCTTTTTTAAAATGTTGTTTTTGTGAAATAAATTTTTCAAATTAACTATAAAATAACAATTTTTCAAATTGCGATAATATTTCAGTAATATGTTTAAAATTAAAAGGCAAACACACACTTTGAAATCATTCATTGTATTAAATTTAGAAAAACTAAATTAATATCTTTTCTTTAGATATCCTACTCCACTTAAATTAATATGTATTTAGAAATGTTGTGTGGTTTTTATGAAATAGTGTTATAACGTAAATAGTATGTATATAAAAATAATATTGAAATTCTGGTTGCACTGCAAGACTTGCAAGGAAGTTTTGTTTAAAAAGCTATTTCTTTAACAAGTATGTTTATAATATACATTATGTTGTTATATATATAATATGTTTTATGTGTAATATAAAATAGCGGTAATATGCTTTATATGTTAAATATGTTTTGTAAATTAACTATAATCTAACAACCTCAATTAAAATTGAGATAAAATTTTTGAAATATGTTTTTTATTAAATGATGAGCAAATAATATTTGTTGAGAAAATATATCATTTAATTTTCTCAAAGGAAAATTGTATATAAAAAATTATTAATGAAAATGATAAAAACCAATTCTCGAAGTAAAATAGATAGTGATTCACAAAAGTGCGGAATATTCAGTAAAATTCTACGGCCATCCAAACTATAAGTATACCTATTCAAAGAATCTTAAATAAAAAATTTTAATATCACGAAATTCAATAACCTAAGTACAAAAACTAAAATACTATCTAGCATTGAAATTTCTACAGATAATGATGCGGCGAAAGTAAGATAGTGTTAGAAGCTAACATTACTAATATCACCGACAAACAGATTTAAATAAGTTGCCATTATCTTAGTATCCAAAACATTTTCTTGAATAATAAAAATGTGCTGATTCAAAATATGTAAACCATTTGTCTCTATCACCCACCGTTTATACTTCTTCAACCATTTATATTTCATTAGAGCCGTTACATTGAGTACTCATGAACATATCAATAGCTCAGATATGATCACTCAGGTATGAGTATTCCATTAGCTTGTTTCCGTAAGCTGCAATTTTAACTAAGAGTATTAATCAATTTTTAAAAAAGTATCAATTTACATTCAAATAAATATTTAATTATATTGAACTCATGTATTAGAGCCAGGATTCATGTAATTGTTAATATAGTGCTTTTCAATGATATACATTCCCAATGCTCTTTTTCCATGTTTTTTCGACTGGAACTTTTTTTTTCTTCATAACTTTTTTCTGTAGCTCCGGTATAAAATGTAAAGAAATTCACAAATAATACACATAAATGTGATGCTGCTGTAGCCGATATAAGCAAACTACAATAAAATTAATAAAATATAAACATTATTTAATTAAAATTAAAAAAATTCGAACAATATTTCATTAAATTTACTAAAATTTAAACAGTATTCTATTAAAGTTAAACGGTGATCCATAAAATTAACTTTTGTTAATAGTATATTTGAAAACTTGACGTGATAGAGCAAAACGGTTTTGAAATCTGCATAAAAACACTACATATTATATATATATATGCTTATATATATATATATATAAATATATATGTAT
>NC_092212.1:25517727-25522161 GCF_043381705.1 Parasteatoda tepidariorum
TTTTTTTTTTAAGAAACATTAGATTTTTTTGAAAGGTTTTCTAAGGCTATAGGAACGGAATATTTATCATTACTTTTTCATATAACAGGGTATGCGTGTTTCAAAATAACTAGATATGTGTTTTTCATTTTTAATGTCAACACAATATGTATGCTAATATAGGGATAACAATCCAATAAGTTCCAATGTAATTATCTCGCGAGTAAAAAAATTCCGAACAACAAACTAATCAAAATACAACTATTATAGACTAACATGCAATTTGATTAAGGATCGTTGAATACACCTATGTTTTGTACAGCTTTTAAAATGAACTAAATATATTATTACAATCTGCATCTCTGGCTCTAAATTCTATTTGCAAAGAACGAACAAGCTTAAGTTTTCTCAACTGAGGATCTGGTAGAATGGTGCATACATCATTACGAAAATTAATCTCCTTCCCCGGAAATAGAAGAAGATTCAGAATGTGCATTCATGAAACACATAATACAGTGATCAACACTGTTAGACTTCCAGGTCCGAAACCAGGTTTCGGAGGTTTTGAAGCATCCGTGGTCCAAGCTTTAGCCGAGAACTTAGGAGTGGAATTTGATTATTTAGTTCCCGACGATGATGGTCTTGGCATCAGATTTGAAAATGGCTCTTGGACAGGTTGTCCAGGCATGATACAAAAGAACGAAACCGATGTTGCAATAGGTGCAATGGTACAGAACTATTGGAGTAATCTTTTCGCTTACGCAACGGTTTCGTATAGAGCAGGGAATATTCGCTTCATCACAAAAATGCCAGATCCAGTTATAAAACATGACACGTTAATTAAGATATTTGACGACGACTTGTGGTTAACTATTCTATTTTCTATTATTATCGTTGCCTTCATTTCCTATTGGATTCATGGTAGAAAATATACATTTGCTGATCATTGTTTTAGCAGAATTGGGGAATTATTACTACAAGAACCTGTTATAAAAATCGGGAAATCATATTCTCAAGAATTGTTGAGTCTATTTTGGAATATAGGTGCACTGTTTCTCACTTTAGCATACATGGCAGTTATCCTTGGTATTATGATGATGCCCAGACGACCACCACCTCTTGATACAGATGAAAAGCTACTAGATGCTGTCAAAGCAGGAAAATATAAGGTGATGACTGATTCAACAATGAAGGTTTATCTGGAAAATATGCGACAAAGTCCCCTCTCCAAATATACTGAGATAGCGGACATCATACAAAAAAATAACTGGATAATGCCGGTAAACAAAGATACTTTTGGATCTTTACTCAAAAATAATTATGCAGTCCCAAGTGCAGTCGTTACTAGAAAACTTTATGGTACTATAGACCCCGAAATGATCCTTTCCAAAGATTATATTGTCTTGGCCACTCTTTGCGGTCTTTTATCTCGAACTTTCCCACTTAAGAGGCAGTTTGATAATATTTTGACCAGATTGGTGGAGCATGGTATTTACGAGAAAGACTTTGATCATTTCGTGTTTATGTTTCGTTTACAACATTACAAAAATGTTGTTCATGATAAAGAAGAATTTAGGGCTCTTGGTTTGACGGATCTTCAAGGGACGTTTATATTATTAGGCGTCGGATTTAGCATTTCAACAATGGTACTGATTTACGAAATCGTTAAGTTTAAAATTACTGAAGGAAATAAGAAACGAAGTTTTGGTGATGAAGAAGAAGAATTTGAAACCATTTCACAAAACGTAGGTTTCGTGGAATGCAATGATACAGATTAGAGATCTTTTCACCCACTACATCAGTTATTGAAATAATTTAGAAAAGGATCTTTGAAAATGTATAAAAGTATAAGGAAACAGAAACTGTTTCACACAACAGTGACAATTAAAATAAAACTCAATTTGTTTACATGAAATAAAGCTTCTACCAGTATGAAGAACTGAATATTGCTTAATAATTGTATTCGTCTTTCTATTATTAACCCTTTGCACTCGAGAGTTCCTCTTTGGCACCATAAATTACTTACCACTTTAACCTGTTTTGTCCCGAATTTATATATTGAAATGATACAAAAAGTGGCTTTATGGAAAAAGTGGTAAAATATATTATCGAAATTAATTGGTTTTTCTACAGTTAGAGCAATCAAAAAGTCTTTGATAGATCAAAAAGTACTTGCTTCTTATAATTCTACATCTAATCAGAAATAACTAATTCATTGTGGTATCTGAGAATCTTTTAATTCACCCAGATAAATGAAAATACTGAAAAGAGTTTCCCACCACAATGAATGTCTTTGAAAACAGGAACTGTCCTAAATATATGACGCTGGGAGTTAACCGGTTAATGTTTAATACCCACTTTATTTATTGGTTCTGTGAGTATATGGTAATTGTGTTAACTGTGGGTCTTGTCCAGCAAACACTTAGTGGTTCCTACCTTTTTTTTTTAGTTCTAGAAAAAACTTCGTTTTTAAAGTGTTAGACTTCAGTTGCTTTAACATATGTAAGGTTTATTGCTTTAATGATTGTGTCTTTACTTTTGTTATTAAAATTTCTACTGTTTCAGAGATGCCAACTGCTCCGGACAAGCCAAAATAATTAAAAAAAACGGTAAATAGCTATGAAGTGTATCTTGCAAATACTTGACTATTTTTGCTTGCTTTTTAAAAGATATAGCACGACATGAGTACTATGAAGTAGTGAATTATTTAAGCCTAGGAATTATTTAGAAATAGTGGTGGATAAAAATCTACCAAACTGAATTTATTAATCCAAGAATCACAATTGATAAATTACCACTTTAAAATACATATTTGCCGTCCGGAAAGAGTTGGCATCTCTGCTGTTTTCACTTTCTATTCAGGATATTCCGTAATAATGATTCTTTATCTATATTTTAAAATAAGTATACTTAATTTTAACCACTTTTATTAACTACTTTAAATACACTTAATTTTTTGTAGTTATCTAAACATAAATTAATTACAGTATATATGCATACCTGCCAACTTTTAATTCTTTCCATAAAGATTTTTCCCAGTGGTATTAAAATTTCCATTTTAAACAAATAAAATACGTTGTATTTATTAAGCTTTAGATGACAACCATGATTGACTTTATATGTTTTTAAAACATAGTACCTGACCGCGAAGCGGGCATCTCACTCCTTCATCTAATAATCTGGTGTAATGAGACTAAATGGCTTTGGTTTGGAATAGATTCGAGTGTTGGCCGAGAAGCCTCTTTAAAAATTATAGTCATATCTGAGTATGACAACCATGAGAATGCAACGTGTACTATGAATATGTAACGCTGAGTCGTCGTCTTCGATTTGGCTGAGGCCTTCAGGCCCCGAAGGGGCCTTTTACCTCTTCAACTTGTTGGTCTTTAGATGCTTTCATCTTGATGTGGAATCTAGAAAGGAAAAGATTAAGCAAAAGAACTATTAAGATCATATTGATGTGGTGCTGAGATCTGTTTGGTCAAGTAGTTGGGATCTGGGCGGGGCTGGAATTTGCAGTGCCAGTACTGATAGTGGTGTTATAACGCTGAGTATGAAACGCATATTAATCTATATGCTTAATCTTTTTAAGAATAGTGATGATCAAAATAATTTAAAAATTCTATTTATAAAAGAAAAAAAAGTATATATTTACTACCACTTTAAATATAAAAATAAAGTTTTACTGGAAATGCGTAAAAGTTGGCATGTATGTATATGTTTCGACCTGTATATGATAAAAACAAGAGTGATTCTAACTGCACAAGCACTGAATTGCTCATGAATATTGCTCATGGATAATTAATGATAATATTCTATTATAGGTAATATGTAATGAAATATTAATGGTACTTTTTTATGCACACTTTAAGTTTAATTTTGTGTATAAATTAATTTTTCAAAAAAAATATCTATATACATTTAAATAAATATTTTAAGCCTTTAATCTTTCATCACCACCATTTTATGTGTCAGTTTTGCACTGCGATTTTAAAGGGACTTTTTTTACAGTGTTTTTTTCCAGGGTTTTTTTTTCATCCTCTTGTATTCTGAAAACAATTTTTGTGAAATATTTCTATCAGTGATTGATGTAGATCAGATAGAGCTAAAAAAAATTTTGCTGTTATTCCTGCGAATTTTGCAGCTTCCTTCTCAGAAAAGAAAAGTTTCATTTCTATATTTTGTGATTTTCGAAGTAACAGACAGCGATGCTAAATAACACGTTGCTATCCCGATATGAAATCTCCAATTTCGGCCAATGTGTTCCTTATCAGATTATATATGAAATTTCATCAGCATCCTAGTACAGGCCAGAGCCGTCCCAACTAGTCGCCGTTTCCATCTGGCTTGACCAGACATTAGATTTCTCCATTTATTGATTCCCATGGTCTTGAGATCTTTTTCCACATAATCAATCCATGTGGTGCATATATATATATATATATATATATATAT
>NC_092212.1:25522314-25527504 GCF_043381705.1 Parasteatoda tepidariorum
AAAATAATAGAAATAAATATACAGTTTTTGCTTCCTAGTTTATTAGTTCATAGGGCGATTGCCCAAATTAACAGTTTGTAGAAATAACATTTTATTGCTTATTCTGAGTCGAAATTACTTAATAACTAAAAGACTAAAGAGATGAAAATGTTTAATATTTTTGTCCTGTACCTGTGTTGTCCATAATGACGTTAACCTTATATGTCAAGTCCTGATGGATGTTACAATAACAATAGTTTTAATGTATTAGTCAGTTTCTTCTCTTTTTTTTTCAGGTTTATAGAACACTGAAGTACCTTGGCAATCCAAATTTAATAACAATAACTAAGGAACAGAAACAAGTGGTACGAACAACGATACCAGAGCTAGCAACTAATAGAGGACCGCAGTCTTCTGGGTCAGAAATTAATAGGGAAATTTAGGACTTAATAAAACTTTTTAATCTTTTAGTGAACTCCTCCGAATCTTCAAGTAAGACTTGGAAGAATTAACCAACAAAAATTGGAACTTCCTGAGGAAGGTGAGCTAGTTTTCTGGATAAGTAAGGATGGGGATGCGTAGAACAACCGGTAGCACAAAGGAGAGAGGCTGTAGTGCCATAAAGTGTGCACATGGCTAGTGCTCTAAGGTGTTGTTGATGCTTCAACTCATCTCACAGAACTTCTTAAGTTTTCTGTAATCTTTTACATTTAAAAGCCAATATAATGCGTACTGGAGATTATTTTTATATGCCAAAGTCGAAAAATCTCCCAGTATGAGCTGGGTGAAACATTGTACAACATGTAATGCCACCTTGGATAGGTTAGGACCATTATTATGGAATCGGTCGCGAGTACCAAGGGAAAGCGAAAAACGAAATTAGGTTTCTTTTTTTCCGGTCTCCACGTTTCTTAGCAGTATTTTCTTCTTATATACGAGGCGCATCCAGAAAGTAAGTTTCCTTAATTTATAAAAAAAACAAATTCGCACTTTCAGGAACATATTTATTGTCAACAAGTACAACAATGCTTCAGCTATTTTTCAACATAGCCACCTCCAGAATTGAAACACTTGTCGTATCGTGGAATCAACTTTTGTATGCCTCTGTCATAGAGCTCTGCCACCTGTGAATGGAACCAACGTGTGACAGACGTCTTCAGTTCTTCGTCGTTTCCAAAACGCTCACCGGAGGACAGGAATTTCTTGAGGTGCAAGAAAGCGTGAAAATCACTGGGAACAATATCAGGGCCGTAAGGTGGATGATCAAACAACTCCCAGCCAAATTCCGTCCAAACAGCTGCTGTGCACCATGCCGTATGTGGACAAGCATTGTCATGGAGGAGCGCAACACGAGCAGTAAGCATTCCATGACTCTTGTTTTGAATGGCAAGTCACAATTTCCGCAGTGTTTCGCAGTAACAGTTACAGTAAGGGCAGACGTCTGTCACACGCTGGTTTCATTCATAGGCGGCAGAGTTCTATGACAGAGGGATGCAAAAGTTGATCCCACGATACAACAAGTGTCTCAATTCTGGTAGTGGCAATGTTGAAAAATAGCTTAAACATTGGTGTACTTGTTGGCAATAAATATGATTCTGAAAGTGTGAGTTCTTTTTTTTATAAATTAGGGAAACTTACTTTTTGGATGCTCCTCGTATATACATAAATTAATTTTCAAATAACTTGCGAAACGTAGATTATAAATTTTCATTTGTTTTTTTTCTTTTATTACATATACGCCTCATATTCACTCACAGGCGACGTGAAATTTATGTGGTAAAACCATGAATGAATTCAGTCATTCAAAGATAAAACAGAAAGTAAATATTGACATCCTGTCGGTAGAGGCAAAAGAAGACAAAACATAGCATTTGACCTTTTTGTGTATAATCATATGCTGTTCTTAAACGAATTACGCGGTAATTGCTCAGAAGCGATTGATCTTTGGGATGGTTTCGGAATCTCGTGAAAGATTGATGATTTTGTTTATTTTGTGATATTACTTGTATGAGAATTGAAGATGTAAACGAGAAATTTTTATAATTCACGTGCAATTGACTTTAGATAAAATAATAGAAATAAATATACAGCTCAAAAAGGCACTATTGTAAATTTATAAGTTGAAACTTAACTTTTTGAATAAAATAACGATACATTTTGAGCCACATAAGTTTTTTTCAAATACACATTTTATTTTCTAAACACGTTGTAGCACTTGACTGCTATTTACCATCCGACTTTTGGTGAAATGTAGGAAAACGGCAGCTATATCCATCCGTTAGAGTGCCTACCGTTCAAACAAGAATCTATTTTAATATATCGTGTTTTTGTAAATTACCACTTCATTTTAAAAACTGTTTCATAATCGTCAATATCAGATTCATCCTCTCCATGTAACGCAAATGCGAGTTAGTTCCATCAGAAAGTCCTCCACGTAAGCAAATTTCTCCCAATAATTAATCCAGGAGTTTTCTTGTCTTCTGCATTGGGTTCAAAATGACAAGGCTACGGAGCTACAAGGAGAAGATCATTAGTAGTCGTAAACCCAAAAATTGGGTCGGCTGTTCAACGACGGTTATAAAAAAATATATCAGATTCATGGAAGAAATTATAACTTAAAATTCGGTTAACTCGAAAAATCTTTGGAAATTGTCGATTTCGGAATAAAGGTTACAAAAAACTTACACCATTGTTAAACACCCCCGTCATACACATTTTAATTAATAAATAAAGAGCATGATTAACATGAAGCGCACTAATGAATTCATTTAAAAATTAGTCAATAATACATCGAAATAAAAGATGTAACATTTTTGAAAACATATAAAAAATTTATTTTTGTTTAGGAAGAGAAGAAAAAAATGTTATGATATGCCAAAAACGTGGAGAGTTTTCGTGAAAGTTTTTTTTTAACAAAATGTGATAATTACATTATCAAAAAATATGATGATTAATTAATGTTATAATGTGATAATCATGCGATTAAAATTGTGAAAAAATTTGATAATTAATTATTTAAACATACGGCTGGCGCTCCGTTTTATATGGCATTCATGATCAATTGAAAATAAAAAAAATGCTTGCCCGAGCACGATCGTCAAATTGATAGTGTGCGGAAACTTGTTAAACGTCATTTAACAACTTGTCTACAATTGCAGCATTTAGAGCTATATAACTTTCTTAACACGTTGAACGCCACGCTAATTTGCTCTTCAGGCCACAACGGTAAATAACTACAAACTGAATTTGCAAATATTAGACAGATTTTGCTAGTTTTTAAGAGGTTTAGCATGACACATCTGAAAAAAAAGTGGTGAATTATACAAGCCTACGAATTGTTTAGAAATAATGGTGGATAAAAACCTATAAATTGAATTTATTAAAACAAGAATCACAATAATCATACATTAGAATACATCAGAATTAGAATACAGCTGTTGTTATTTTTAATTTACGTCGCACTAGAGCTGCACAATGGGCTATTGGCGACGGCCTGGAAAACAACCCGGAGGATGATCCGAAGGCATGCCATCACAATTTTGATCCTCTGCGGAGGGGATGGCCATCACCTCCTACATCCAAAAGCCTCCACATGGTATTTTATAAGTAGTCAGCGCAGACTATTTAAAAAGTGAACCAGTTGTGCACATGAACCCAAAACCTTTTATAAAAGTAAATGAGAGAAATTCATCATGTATATTTGAGAATTGAATCTGTAGTGGTTGACAAATGAATAAGGCACACCAATAATATTCATAAATAAAACAAATTTTAGTCATATATTTGCTACCACTTTCTTATTTTAACTAGATTTTGTATTAAGTGGCTCGTTCGGAAAGTGGATATCCTTCACTGTGGTCTGATCGGACTACCTATAAAAAACCGTGTGGAGGCTTACAGTTATAGGAGGCGTTGGGATGGCACCCCCGCTTCGGTAGCCCGACGACCTGCGCGCATACCTGTCAACTCTTCCGGAAGATTTTATTTTCATATTTGAAGTGATAGCAATACTCAGGTTATTCAAATTAACTTTCTGAATTATAATAATAATTATAAATGAGTTTGACCACCACTACATATTAATAATTGCAATAAGTATATCAAAGCACAATAATCCTTGCGCAAGCGAATTTCAACGGTATCAAAATATAAATATATTTTTGAATCAGATTGTTTTTCGTTTATTGTTTTGCAACCACTCTGAAAATCAATTCTCGGGAAGAGTGAAGTCGAGCACTTTACGGTAGCACAGTTTAACGAGGACCAATACCGGGAAAGGAGAAAATACTGGTAGAAGAACTATTTCAATATTAGATAATATTCGGGAGGAGTTAATATATTCTCAACAATAACAATTCACTGTAAGGAAATTTATCACGGAACTTGAACTAAGGTGTAATTCAGAGTACCTGTCCGCGAAGCAGACAATTGACTCTTTCATCGAAGATTGTGCCCGTGGGCACCTGGAATTATGTCTATAAGGGTGTAGGATTCCACAGTGGAGCTGTGGTTTATCACGGCGACGAAGCAATTCAATATAAAAATTACATCCGTTAAAAACAATTGGTAGTTATGAAGTTTTATTATTCCCGGAAAAAAAACTAAAAAATGAAATTTAGTGTTACCGGTTTTTACTCCGGTGCACTGCCAAGATGAGACAATCTAGTGTGACCCACCGGGGAGTCACCCCGGTGTGAACGTGTTAAGTTAAAGCTCCTTTTCTCTCAGAGCTGACCTATCAAGCAATATTGGAGCAAACAAGTTCGCAAGTTAACGTTATTTTAGTATTCGTAATGTTTAAGGCTCCTATACTATCAGAGCTGACCTATCAAGCAATATTGGAGCAAACAAGTTCGCAAGTTAACGTTATTTTAGTATTCGTTATGTTATTACAGAGATGCCAACTGCTGCGGGCACGCCAAAATAATTTAAAAAACGGTAAATAACTACAAAGTAAATTTTGCATATAGTTGTCAATATTTGCTTGCTTTTAAAAATGTAGAGCATGTAATAAGTACTCTACAGTGGTGAATTATATAAGCCTACGCATTGTTTAGAAAAAGTGGTGGATTAAAATCTACTAAATCGAACTTATGAAACCAAGAATTACAATTAATAAACTACCACTTGAAAATATTTATTCGCTGCGCTTATGTTAGCTCTTTGCTCCAACAATAAATGATAAGTCGGCCTGTCTAATTCAGGGGCTCT